>NC_056736.1:101187564-101215064 GCF_019279795.1 Protopterus annectens
CAATTTAATCCCTCTGTAGTTACTACAGCTCTGCACATCACCCTTATTCTTAAAAATCGGTACCAAAACACTTTTCCTCCAGTCCTCAGGCATCCTCTCACTTTCCAAGATTTTATTAAACAATCTAGTTAAAAACTCCACTGCCATTTCACCTAAACACCTCCATGCTTCCACAGGTATGTCATCTGGACCAACAGCCTTTCCGTTCTTCATCCTCTTCATAGCTATCCTTACTTCCTCCTTGCTAATTCACTGCACTTCATGATTCACTATCCGCACATCATCCAGCCTTCTCTGCCTCTCATTCTCTTCATTCATCAGCCCCTCAAAGTACTCTTTCCATCTGCTCAACACACTCTCCTTGCTTGTGAGTATGTTCCCCTCATTATCCTTTATCACCCTTACCTGCTGCACATCTTTACTAGCTCGGTCCCTCTGTCTAGCCAATCGGTACAGGTCCTTTTCTCCCTCCTTAGTGTCCAACCTTTTATACAACTCGCCATACGCCTTATCCTTAGCCTTCGCCACCTCTCTCTTATATTACATAATACACACACACGTGTGTGTGTGTGTGTGTGTGTGTGTGTGTGTGTGTGTGTGTGTGTGTGTGTGTATACCACAAATAACACAGTGGCAGCACAAGATGAGCGATTCTATGGTGTTGTTGAGAAAATGTTGACTTATTCTAACTAAAGAGTTTAGTTTGAAATGTATCGCAGTGTAGTTCAGGATGATCACAAATCAGTAAATAGGTGCTACTCTGGACTGAGGCAATATCAAAGAATTGCAAATTCAGTGAAACTGAGATATAAATAAAGATTCAGATAGTACAGACATCCTTCTCATGTAAATGAGAAACAAATAAAGACTGAGATAGTCTCAAAATCTTCATCTGATAAGTTTGTATAGGAGCACTAATAGGACTTAAGCTCACACTGACAAGTTGTTAGATTTTGCCAGATTCCCTAGAACAGGAAAAGATGCGGGGCACATACTGTTAATAAGAAAAAAAACACAAGAATGATTTGTGCAATGGTTGAAGGAAATGTGAAAACACAGGCAGCCACTGAAAACACATGTGCCACTGCAGCATACAATGGAAAAAGTATTCCATAACACTGCATGAATTCTGGTAGTGAATAATCAGGCTGCTCATTAAAAGATATGTGCAAGACTTAAAAGATAACCTTTCTTCCAGATAGCACTGAGCAAGTGACAAATACTTAAAAGGTACCAGTACAGAGAAAACAGTTGTAAAAGACAAAAAATAAAAGATTGCTGCAACAGCATAAGTATAATTATAGAAAGATTTGGAACAAATGTAGGAGAAATCAGACAAACCTAGCTAATGGTGACAAGAGCTGAATACATGTATACTGCAAAAAAGAAGGTGACCAAACAAATACGCATGAAATAAAAGTAAAGATGGCAAATGAGAAAATAAAGATGCTTGTTAACTCGGTTCATATTATGTCAGAGGAAAACGTATTTTATTTGTTCTGTTTTCATTTGTTAAACAGGTGGATGGTTTGGTTCAAGGACCCTTTACAACTAAAACTCTAACAATGTAGGTGACATACCACAGATTGAGAAATTACTACAAAATTACAGTGACATGCATTCAGTGAGCATACAGAAATCCCATAACCCAATATAACTAGTACAGATGAGTGATGCCATAAATTAAAAGAAAATGCATATCTACAGAAGACATGATGCTGAAAAATTAATGTAGAAAATTATCACAATCTTAATGCAAATTGTGGAATAGAAGGGGTACTATCCCTTCATAGAATACTATATTCAAAGTTGGTGCCCGCACATTCAGCTACTTAGAGAGGGCATACAAATCAGAGTAATTTGTGTACATTAAGCTAAAGCTCAGTTCAGTTTCACAGAACAAATTGCAAGATATGTTTACAGTTTGCTGCAAATATTGTTTACAAAAGGCATTGTTGTGCCGCTAAGTATAAACGTTCCATTCTGCAGAGTTACCTCATAGACAGATCTTTTGATGTCATAAGGTTTTTACAGCCTGACGAAAGATACCACAAAGGTTAGAAAACCTACTAGAAGAAGCACTATGTAAGGTTGTACACAGGCCATAAGACTGACCTGATAGCAAAAACAAAGAAATAAATCTTTCTACCTTGGTGACAGTGATGAAAAAGAGTTCGAGAAACGTTTAAAGATGGAGATGAAAGAAAGAGTGATGGGATTAGCTCCATGTTTTTACCTACACTTACTGCTGTTAAACGTACAAATCCTTCTGAAGTTAATATATCTACTGACACGTGGGCTGTAAACAAAGCAACCACATTCAAGTAGCTGATGAGAAAATGTATGACCTAAGCAATAGAAAAATATTCTCAAATTTAGATATCTGGTCAACATATAACCAGATAAAACTACAGCTTTCACTTTGTTTTTTCTCAGTAATCTTTACTGATGTTTTCAAAAGAAAATGCATTCATTTATTTATTTATTTGTTTGATATTTGCATACATACAGAGGAAATCATGCTTCCTGCTTAACATTTATGACTACACAAGTAAAACTTAAATTTACTAATACAATAACACAACAAAAACATATTTTCACTTCTATAATGACATAATTGCTCCACATTGAACTAAATGATTAGCATTTTAGCTATCCAACTATGTGCAATATGTATATGTTGTGGCAGACATTAAGAATTACTCATCAAAAATCATTCTACATGTTTAAATAAAACTTCCTTGAGTATTATATTTCATTTTTTTCCCAAACGTATGGGTAATTTTCTCTAATACTTGTTAATATGTGGGGTTCCATCTAGCTCTTAAAATAATTGTACTAGGGTCTTTTTCATATGCAGTATTAACTATATTAATAATTACTCAAAAATAGATGGGCTCATTTTTTTATAGCTTATTTGTTATAACCTATCTTACTGTGGCTAAAAGAGAAACACTGTAACAATTGCAGCACACATTTGTATAGTAATATACAAAAGGCTGATTTTCAGAATAAGTTTGACTACAGCTGGGATATTTCAGCATGTTAAACAATAGCTAAAACAATTAACAGGAAACTTCAAATACCTCAGTGATGAGGGAAACCAGAAGCGATGTGATGAAGGGCTGAAGCATGGAGACAAAGTTTAAATAGGTTTAAAAAGATTCCTGTAAACAAAGAGAAATGCTGAAAAAACATGCTAGACTTCTGTGGTTTTATTTTCACAGAAAATAGTACTTCCAAAGATCCTGCAAAGGTAAAAAGCCATAAAAAATATGGAGACGTTTTTATGGTAGTAAACTACATTTTCATATTTAGGAAGGATTTATGACAGTTACAGAATGGTAAGATAACAATAATTATGTATGTTCCTTTTGTCTGGAAAACAAAGCAGCTGCAAACAGTAGAGCCATTAAAGAAAAGTCACAGTTCACAAACTATGATGTCTTATTTCTGCATAAATTTGCAATATGATATGATGTACATTCAAATGAATCTACCTAGGAGGTACGCTAATCTAATCCCAAGGAGAACAGTATAAAATTATAGCTTAGACCAATAGCACTTTATCATATGTTGAAAAAAATGCAGTCAAATGGGAAATGGGTTACTTCCAGTAGTCTGTGCATGAGATGTGGGCCTTCTGGGAAAATATTTTCTCATTCTTTAGTGATCAGATGTTTTTAGAAGACATCCTTAATGAGTGAAGGTTCAAAATTTCCCTTTGATTAGAAATGTGGTCATTTGGGCAAAAACTTTACAACAAAATAATAGAACACAAAAAGGTCAATGGCATATAAATAAAAGTTATTTTTGAAACTATTCAAAAGCAAAATAAGTCTGGTCTGCAGTGCTGATAAGTACTAGAGCAAAAGTACCAGAACATAGTGTATGGACCAGAGAGGTTAGCCATAAGATGTGAACAAAATGCTTTTGCATGATTCTGGCAAGTAATATTCATATGGTAGTCCTCGTGGGACATGAGTGGAAATGTGTATATTCACAGAAGGAATAGTGAACTCTTGCATGTACAAATGCAATTATCTGTTGGAGGAGGGGTTTGGGATATAGCAGGAAAATGTCAAGGTAACTACATGGAGGGTGGGCCTACAATGATAAGTTCTCACCTCCATATGGAAATCATATGTCAAGCAGTCATGGGAGGGCTAATGGTCACCAGTAAGTAGGGAAAATATATAAAAATAGAGAAATACAATTTGTCATACCATCATCCAGTTATAACATAAGGAACATGATTCCAAGGCGTCTACCACAAGTCCTCATATGATAGAAGCTTGTGATACACTTGCTCACTGCCACTTGTTTGAAAATGCAAGTGCTTGAACTCCCTCTAGCTCAGTCTCCCATAACTGTTTAGTACTCCCATCCACCCTTAAAGCACTCCATAGCCTTACCAGACCCTGACAGTAACCCTAAAACTCCCACTCAATTCCTTATCCCAATACTTGTTCCTTAAGCCTAAGCCACTATTCCAGTTCCCTAACCCTAAATTCCCTGATCACTTCCTAACCCTAAAACCCCCTTCTGCTCCCTAACCCTAAGACTTCCTTTCTGCTCCTTAAACATAACACTTCCTTTCTACTCTCTAACCCTAAAACTCCCTCCCCAATCCCTAAACTGAAAATTCCCTTCCTACTCCCAAAACACCATCCCAATCCTTAATCGTAAAACTCCCTTCTGCTCCCTAACCCTAAAACTGCACTCCTGCTCTTTAAACCTAATTGCCCCCTCCACTCCCTCCCCATGGTTGCTGCACTTACCTCACTTGAACTCAAATAATGTGTTCAGATAAAGTGCGGTAGCTGGTTGCCTGAACTCATATTCAAGTTCAAATGTCAGTAGCAGCCTAAACAAGCTACAAGACTCTCAAGTCACTAGCTTTGAGGGATGTGACTGCTTGTAGTAGAACCATTCAAATGATGAGCAATGACAGACAAATGAGAAAGGAAAAAATGATAGGGACATCCTACTAGAAAGATAAAAATAAACAACAGATGGGAAGAGACTAAGATTTTTTTTTGTGTGGTCCAACATTTACGGTGAGGACCATCAAAATATGAAGGTATGATACTTTATTTTGTTCTGAGGCATATATAATAGATAGATAGATAGATAGATAGATAGATAGATAGATAGATAGATAGATAGACAGACAGATAGATAGATAGATAGATAGATAGATAGATAGATAGATAGATAGATAGATAGATAGATAGATAGATTAGGAGGGCTAGCCAGTATAGCAACAAACAAGTCTTTCAATGGAAAATGTGTTGATAGAACTTTGAAATTAGATGCTGAACGTGAAAGTTTTCCTTATAGTAATGAAAATAAAGTAATTGCTCCTAAAGGAAATAGATCACAAACAGCAAAGAAGATAGCTTCTGCTATAGGTGACTAAAGTTTGTAGGTAGTTACAAGACATGAAGCCCAAGAGATCAATGAAGAGCTAACTCAAATCTCCAAATTATCCTAGAGCACTGTCACGTTTATTGAATTGCTCAGTGTCACAGCTGACAAACAAAGAAAAGGATTTAAGCTATGGACTACAAGAATCAGCTTAATAACAGTTAATTATCATAATCCTCTGTGCTAATTGCCAGACTTAAATGCCATGTAGGTTAATATTAATAATCTTGTTCTTTTTTCAGGAGGTTCCAAAAAATAAATAAAAATATCATACAAGGTGTGGTGCATTAATTTTGACACTGATGCTGTTTCTAGGAGTAGATGCATATTGATCCAAAAGATGCTACAACAATGACATAACAATAATCCTTTAGATGTCAGTCACCATCATGAGCAAAGATAAAAAGGCACGCATATAGATAAATAGACAGACAGCTACACAGATAAAAGTGTTTAACAAAATTAATGAAAGTTTATGGATATTTTGGAAAATTATATAGGAATATTGTGTATATGCACATATAAAGATATTAAATGTTCTCTTGAAACTGCTCAAGTACAAAATAAATCTGGTCTGCATTATTTTGATGGAAACACTAAGTACAGTAATACAGAGGGAAATGGTGAAACCAGACCTGAGCCCTAAATAAAAAATACAAGAAAAGGAAAGGGAGAGGTGATCTGCAATGTTACGAATGAGATGTCTCGTGCACACCAGCATGCTCTCAAGAATATCTAGTTGTAAAGCTGTTTATAAATTAAATAGACAATGATCTTAGCACAACTGCACAGACAAACAAACTATTTATCAATAAATTAGATACACATTTTACCAACAACTGTATATGATCTTGTGTAACTTGACAATGTAGACTTAACTTGCTGCTTTCTACACTCTCTTAATTAAAACTCCAAAATATAACACATCCTGAGCTCAGTAATCTTAAAGCTATGTTACTTCTTTCTTATTTCCTCATATTCTAATAGTCTGTTGTTTAAAACTCTTATTCCATCTACCAAACCTTCTTTTTCCACGCAAAATTTATAATAAAATGTCTTTTTTCTTTTACACTAACTTTTCTCTTCTCTCTAAAATCATTAACTATAAGCCTAAAATAGGTTCCCAGTGCAATATTTTAATGTGTATATGGTACTATCTGATGAATTTAGCGTGATCTACTGCTGTACACATTTATTCATTGTTATGATTTTAGAGAATGGGCAAACTGTATATTAAACGCTGATTGGAGAATGAATGTTTGCTGTATAGCATGTGTAAAAAGAAAAAAAATACAAAAGAAATTCATGTGTGTCCGTGTGCATGTTTGTGTTTGCATGTGTACTTAAGTGCATGCATGCGTGTGTAAGAGTGAGTGAGTGAGAGATAGCTAGACAAAAATATTGACTGCAACAGGTAGTCCATCAGCATTGATTTGCTAAACATTAAGAGCTGCAAAACTCTTAATAATCAACATTATTGACTGCCTTTAATCCTCAGTGAAAGCAAAACCACCGACAGTAAAGGCAATGGGGTAGGGGTGTGCTACAAAGAGTTGCAGTGCTTGCACTGTGTGTGTGTGCGTGTGTGTGTGTGTGTGTGTGTGTGTGTGTGTGTGTGTGTGTGTGTGTGTGTGTGTGTGTGTGTGTGTGGGGGGGGGGATCTGTGTGTGTGTGCATGTGCATGTTTCATTTATTTATTTACAAGCAGAAATCAGGAGGATAAATAAAGTGGCTTTTTGTACATTAATGTGTGTGTGTGTGTGTGTGTGTGTGTGTGTGTGTGTGTGTGTGTGTGTGTGTGTGTGTGTGTGTGTGTGTATGTGTGTGTGTGTGTGTGTGTGTGTGTGTGTGTGTGTGTGTGTGTGTGTGTGTGTGTGTGTGTGTGTGTGTGTGTATTGTGTATGTTTATGTTTTTGAATGTATGTGTGTGTTTTTCTATGTGTATGTCTGTGATTCTGTATGTTTGTGCTTCTGAATGTGTGTGTGTGTGTGTGAGTGTGTGTGTGTGTGTGTGTGTGTGTGTGTGTGTGTGTGTGTGTGTGTGTGTGTGTGTGTGTGTGTGTGTGTGTGTGTCTAGACATTAAATACTTGCATATCTTATATTTCTGATGCAAAATACTTCCTCCAGAAAAAATAAATACACTAAAACAAGTTTGATTCAATAAGCAGTGGAACTATTTTACAAAAAATATATAAAACTATGTATATAATATATATAAAAACAAACAAACAAAACAAATACAAAATAATTTTACAGATAGCCCATTCTCTAAGTGCAATAATTCCCTCCAGGGTGTGTGTTATTGTGGAAATAGTGCCCTTCCAGGGGTGTTGTGGCCCTTCACCTTTGGCATTGGGCCTTAGAACCCATGTTATGATAATGCAATTTGCTAATAATATTTTATAAATTGTTTGTCTAATTTTAACCTGGTAGATGTGACAATTATTACACTATTTTTCAGATATAGACATAAAAATTAAAATTAGAAATAGTCAAAGAAATTACATAAGAAATATGAAGTACAGAATATAAAATGATGTAGTCCAAAAAGCTTCTGGATGACTGAGAGTGAAGCAGTGAGATACAAACGTGATGTAGGTTTCCCAAAATCCAATAAGTCTCCAAGATGATCAGTTGAATATAAATTTTATTTTTGTCGCTTTCGCTAAGAGTAGCTTCATCAGGTCTATTATATGTACAAATTAATTAAGGAGCCATTTTTATAGTCTTAACAATTCAATTAAAAATAATTTCAACATTTACTTAAAAGGGAAATGTCACTACTTTTAAAACCAATACAGATATAGAAAAAACTCATATTTCCTTCTGTCATGCTTGTATAATTAAAACTTGTTAAAAAATGCATGTATATATGCATATATATAAAAAAGAAAATCTATAGAAAATGTATGAGAAATATGTATGAGGTGTATCCTGGAGCAAAAAATATATGAATGCCTTAACTTGTATTATTAATATATATGTGTATAAGCATGTTGTGTCATGACAAATACATCTTGTGTACTGTAAATGCGCAGGATGGTATGGTAGTAAAAAGTTATGTGTATGTGTGTGAGTGTAATAGGATATTGTGTAATAGATAAATAAATGTATGTCTCTGAAGGATATGTATATTGTATGGATGACAATATTTTATGCATGTATGCAGAAGTGCTCAGAATGTATATGAAATAGTATTAAACTTAAGATTAATGCATGTATGAGCGTGACTGAAAGTATATGATAATCAGGCACATATCAAATATGATTGAATTTGAAGCAATATGATATATTAGTACTAGGAATATCTATATGTATATGTAGTAATAATGTAAATGAATGATATGTGTTTTTATGTTTATTTTATTATTATTTTTATTTTTATTTTTATTTTTATTATTATTATTATTATTATTTTTATCTTCTTGTATACAATGATGTGTGTATATGTGAGATATACCTGTAGAATCATAATTAACATAGACCTATGTGTATTGTCCATTAAATATGATCGATCAACATATACATCACTGGAAAAAATAAATAATAATAAAGAATAAATATAAATTATAATGAACTATTGTGTGAATGCTTTCAAATCTTCTGTCAATATTGAATACGTGTGCTTCTGCATATTATCAAAAGATGCTTATAAATATAATATATATAGAACACTCATATAATGCTGATGTTCAGAAAATGTATAATATACACAAACACAAATAAATCACAATTAAAAATGCTAGTAAATAGTGCAGTCAAAATGCATTTATAGATCTGAAAAATGTTGTCTTACTTAATTTTCCTTCTTTTCCTCAATTTGGGTTTTATAGATACCCTCTCATTTAATCCTTTCCCACTGTCTGCTCTTAGTATAATCCAATCATTCTCTCTATCCTCCGTGTGATTCGAATATCTCCTCCTCTGCTATTAATTGGTATAACTTCTAGGACTCTAAAATGAAAAATATGTGTGGAGTCATTATCTGCCACATGTTTAGCTAAGGCATTATTCTGATAACTTTTCTTAATGTGATAAATGTGTTCTCTAATGCGGTCTCTGAATTTACGGTTAGTTTTTCCTACATAGAAACACTTGCATACTTGGCACACTGCTAAATAGACTATATTACAAGTCATGCAATTTGCTGCAGTAGTGGTCTTAAAGACTTTCCCTGTATCTGGATGCAAGAAGGAGGGACTTGTGTCTATGTATAAGCAGAAATTGCATTTGCCACATGGCTCAGTATGTCCTAAGTCAGTGACAACCTGACCACCCTTAATATCACATAACATCCTTTTCAAATTTTTTCGGTTCCTGTACTGGAATTTCGGGATAACACCTACAATGTTCTTTATCTCTTCATTTATATCAAAGATTCTCCAATACTTGCTTACAATATCCCTAATCCTATAGCTATCAGAGGTAAATGACATCATATATTTTACAACTGAGGAACTATGCTCATTACCAGTGTTTCTATACAGGCTGTCAGGACCAAAGTATGGTGTAGCAGTGGTACTTCTCAAATTGGGTAGATCTTGTCAACTGCTCTCCACCTCATGTTCCTGGTATCCTCTCTCTGATAGTCTATCCTTCAGTACATCTAGTTCTAAATTGAAACCTTCGGTTGTAGGATTGAGTCTAGAGGCCCTTATCCCTTGTCCTCTTATAATGTTCTTGAATACAAATGAGGGGTGCATGCTTGATCTCATTAGCAGGGAATTACTATAGCAAGCTTTACGAAATATCCCTGTGTTGATCAATCCGTTGGGCAGTTTCTCTATATACAAATCAAGGAACTCAATCTTATTCCTTGAATGATTCAACGTAAACGTAAGAAAACCCGTTAGGTTGTTGATGGTTCTAAGGAATAATTCTAGTTGTTCTACCGTTCCTTTCCATAAGAGGAAAACGTCATCGACAAAACGTCGATAGAATATGACCTGTTCCATGAATAGTCCTGTTTTGAATAACACCTCCTCCTCCCAATGCGCCAGTACCATATTAGCATAGCTATTGGCGCATGGGGTGCCCATAGCAACCCCATCCACCTGCTTGTATGTGATGTCATCAAACATGAATATGTTATTGTTTAAGACCAGATCCAAAAAATAGGATATTAAGTCTATCTTGGTCATACTGTAATCACTGTGTTTTCTTAGGTAATCAGAAATAAAAGACGATCCTTCTCTATTCGGTATAACTGTGAATAATGACTGTATATCAAGTGTAGCAAACGTGAACGACTCCAGTTCTTCTCTATGTATACAGATAGATGCTCAGTAGCCCAGCTTCGTCCTGAGACTATCGGTCTCATGGGAGGGTTAACTGGGTTCTTATGGATTTTCGGTAGTCCATGCATGATCGGTATTAACGGTTGGTATCCATGACTACAGTTCTCTACTGAATAAGGGCATGAATTTCATACCCAAAAGTAACAGTGTCATAACAGAGACTGTATCAGATCTGAAATTATTTTGTAGAAACATTATGCTAAAACTACAGTTTAAAGACACTAATTCCACACAACATGCAGATAGAAAATTCATTTTTAAGAAACTCAGTGATTATGTTCCAATCAATCACCCTATTATAGAAACCTACCAACGGCTAACAGAAGATGAATTACACAAATATTACAATGAGCAAAGAGACAGGAGACACTATTACTCTGATAACTTAACTCATGGTGAGAGAATGGGTTTAAGGAGTCTGCAGGCTGACAGCACCATTGTAGTCAGACCAGCAGACAAGGGAGGACGAACTGTAGTCATGGATACTAACCAGTATTTTACAGCCATGAAGGATATGTTAGGTGATAGATTCTATGAAACTATTGAATCTTATGCTATAACAAATATTATAAAAACAATCAAGAATATACTAATGGACCTCCTTTACAACAGTAAGATTGATGAAGACTTGTTTGGATATTTATTGATCAAGGAACCGTTAATACCGATCATGCATGGACTACCGAAAATCCATAAGAACCCAGTTAACCCTCCCATGAGACCGATAGTCTCAGGACGAAGCTGGGCTACTGAGCATCTATCTGTATACATAGAGAAGAATCTCAGACCTGTACTAAATAATAATAAATTTATATTAAGAGATTCAAAACAATTCTTATTAGATTTGTATGAATGCATCGGTGATCAACCTGAACTGGAGTCGTTCACGTTTGCTACACTTGATATACAGTCATTATTCACAGTTATACCGAATAGAGAAGGATCGTCTTTTATTTCTGATTACCTAAGAAAACACAGTGATTACAGTACGACCAAGATAGACTTAATATCCTATTTTTTGGATCTGGTCTTAAACAATAACATATTCATGTTTGATGACATCACATACAAGCAGGTGGATGGGGTTGCTATGGGCACCCCATGCGCCAATAGCTATGCTAATATGGTACTGGCGCATTGGGAGGAGGAGGTGTTATTCAAAACAGGACTATTCATGGAACAGGTCATATTCTATCGATGTTTTGTCGATGACGTTTTCCTCTTATGGAAAGGAACGGTAGAACAACTAGAATTATTCCTTAGAACCATCAACAACCTAACGGGTTTTCTTACGTTTACGTTGAATCATTCAAGGAATAAGATTGAGTTCCTTGATTTGTATATAGAGAAACTGCCCAACGGATTGATCAACACAGGGATATTTCGTAAAGCTTGCTATAGTAATTCCCTGCTAATGAGATCAAGCATGCACCCCTCATTTGTATTCAAGAACATTATAAGAGGACAAGGGATAAGGGCCTCTAGACTCAATCCTACAACCGAAGGTTTCAATTTAGAACTAGATGTACTGAAGGATAGACTATCAGAGAGAGGATACCAGGAACATGAGGTGGAGAGCAGTTTACAAGATCTACCCAATTTGAGTAGTACCACTGCTACACCATACTTTGGTCCTGACAGCCTGTATAGAAACACTGGTAATGAGCATAGTTCCTCAGTTGTAAAATTTATGACGTCATTTACCTCTGATAGCTATAGGATTAGGGATATTGTAAGCAAGTATTGGAGAATCTTTGATATAAATGAAGAGATAAAGAACATTGTAGGTGTTATCCCGAAATTCCAGTACAGGAACCGAAAAAATTTGAAAAGGATGTTATGTGATATTAAGGGTGGTCAGGTTGTCACTGACTTAGGACATACTGAGCCATGTGGCAAATGCAATTTCTGCTTATACATAGACACAAGTCCCTCCTTCTTGCATCCAGATACAGGGAAAGTCTTTAAGACCACTACTGCAGCAAATTGCATGACTTGTAATATAGTCTATTTAGCAGTGTGCCAAGTATGCAAGTGTTTCTATGTAGGAAAAACTAACCGTAAATTCAGAGACCGCATTAGAGAACACATTTATCACATTAAGAAAAGTTATCAGAATAATGCCTTAGCTAAACATGTGGCAGATAATGACTCCACACATATTTTTCATTTTAGAGTCCTAGAAGTTATACCAATTAATAGCAGAGGAGGAGATATTCGGAATCACACGGAGGATAGAGAGAATGATTGGATTATACGCCTAAGAGTAGACAGTGGGAAAGGATTAAATGAGAGGGTATCTATAAAACCCAAATTGAGGAAAAGAAGGAAAATTAAGTAAGACAACATTTTTCAGATCTATAAATGCATTTTGACTGCACTATTTACTAGCATTTTTAATTGTGATTTATTTGTGTTTGTGTATATTATACATTTTCTGAACATCAGCATTATATGAGTGTTCTATATATATTATATTTATAAGCATCTTTTGATAATATGCAGAAGCACACGTATTCAATACTGACAGAAGATTTGAAAGCATTCACACAATAGTTCATTATAATTTATATTTATTCTTTATTATTATTTATTTTTTCCAGTGATGTATATGTTGATCGATCATATTTAATGGACAATACACATAGGTCTATGTTAATTATGATTCTACAGGTATATCTCACATATACACACATCATTGTATACAAGAAGATAAAAATAATAATAATAAAAATAAAAATAAAAATAAAAATAATAATAAAATAAACATAAAAACACATATCATTCATTTACATTATTACTACATATACATATAGATATTCCTAGTACTAATATATCATATTGCTTCAAATTCAATCATATTTAATACGTGCCTGATTATCATATACTTTCAGTCACGCTCATACATGCATTAATCTTAAGTTTAATACTATTTCATATACATTCTGAGCACTTCTGCATACATGCATAAAATATTGTCATCCATACAATATACATATCCTTCAGAGACATACATTTATTTATCTATTACACAATATCCTATTACACTCACACACATACACATAACTTTTTACTACCATACCATCCTGCGCATTTACAGTACACAAGATGTATTTGTCATGACACAACATGCTTATACACATATATATTAATAATACAAGTTAAGGCATTCATATATTTTTTGCTCCAGGATACACCTCATACATATTTCTCATACATTTTCTATAGATTTTCTTTTTTATATATATGCATATATACATGCATTTTTTAACAAGTTTTAATTATACAAGCATGACAGAAGGAAATATGAGTTTTTTCTATATCTGTATTGGTTTTAAAAGTAGTGACATTTCCCTTTTAAGTAAATGTTGAAATTATTTTTAATTGAATTGTTAAGACTATAAAAATGGCTCCTTAATTAATTTGTACATATAATAGACCTGATGAAGCTACTCTTAGCGAAAGCGCTTGTCTGAACAAAATAAAATTTATATTCAACTGATCATCTTGGAGACTTATTGGATTTTGGGAAACCTACATCACGTTTGTATCTCACTGCTTCACTCTCAGTCATCCAGAAGCTTTTTGGACTACATCATTCATTATTCTACTTTTGACTGAGAGAGTTTGCCGTAGTGGTGGTTTTATTCTTTTTACAGAATATAAAATGTTTTTACTTTAGTTATGACCAAAAAAACAATATTGATTTAAAATGAAGTGTACTGACCAAATGTCACTAGCATACACATGTACAGAGTCTTATGTCTCCAATCAAGTAATGTACAGATAAAAAGAACAATAACACAATAACTTCTCAAAGTTTTTTATTTGTAACTGGCGGTAGAAACCACCTATCCTTTACTCTGGTAATAAATGGATGTACAGACATTTAACAATGGGAGAGAAAAGTGTAACACCTGCCCTCTCCCTCTTTCATAGCATCATTGTTTCATAGCAGAATACCAGGCTAATGACCTAAGGGGCCATTTATGCCTAGTCAAGGTCTCCAAAGTAAAATGTTATAGGTAATGGTTCCAAAATGTTTTGCAGAGGGTGTATATTTTTAGGTAGTCAAACAATTACAAGCTTCCACTCAATAGTAGAGTGGTGGGTAGCAGGCAAGGAGTATATTTATGGTCCAGGATCTGCCTGAGAAATGCAGGGAATAACTCAATTTCACTTGTATTGGAAGCCTGTTCCAGAGAAGGCTGTGCCTATGAAGCATGTACCTGTCCCTCCAGCACTTCCTATTTATTTTCCTAGCTAGGTATAGGTCCCTAGATCAGGTGTTTCTGATGCTACTTGTTTTCCAAATCTGTAACAGGTCCATTAGTGATAGATCTGAGGAAGCTTTGTAGGCTAAGCATAAGTCATCTCTCAGCAGTATGTAGGAAACTGAATATAGGAACAATGATTTCAGGTGGTCTGCATATGACATGTTTTCTACTCCTTGTATTCTTTTTGTGAGAAATCTGTGTAAATGCTCCAATTGCTGCATATGCTTGATGAGATACAAACTGAAGGAGGGATTGTTCTCAGTGATAGATCTTATGAGGGCAGAGAATAATGGGACAATGACTTGTTTGGACCTAGGTAACATACCATCATTTATAATGCTATCCACGGTAGCAACCCAGGCTAATTACTTGATTGAAAAAACACCCACTGCTAATCAAGAATATGGGAACATGTAAATACAGAAATCTGGCCCTTGGCCAACAGGGTCTATGTTAGAACATTGAAGTGTCAGAACTTTGAATGTTCTAATATTGAACACAATTCAGCAAACGCTGACAACATTGAACATTCAGAACAGCAAATTTTTTCCTAGGGAAAAAATTTGCTGTTCCGAAACACATACACACAACACAAGCACACCAAACAAACAGCAATCCACACACATACACCTAAAATCTTACATCTAATCCTACACTAAACTGTACATACACCACTAACTATCCACTTACCTTAACCCAAACCCTAACCCTAAGGTCCGGCACTATCGCACACTCACCTCACCCGCACCCTAACCCTAACTCACCTACACCGCCCTAACCCTCACATCCACACAATCACACACTTACCTGAACCCGACCCATAACATTCCACCACAGCTCTAAAAATAGCGAAGCGACACAAATGGACAACCAAATTCTTTCCCTGGGAAAAAAAATGTGGTTTTCTGCAGCTTTGCTATTTTCAGCATTTGCTGAATAGGATTCAATATTAGAACATTCGATGTTCTGAAACATCGATGGTCTAATATAGACCCAGCCAACATGTTGCCAAGGTAGTAATAAAATCATTCTATGTTGCCCAACATATCAGTAAGTTCATGGTATCCAGTACCAAGGAATTCATAGTTCCACTTTATTCAGCCCTTTTCAGACCCATCATTGATTGTAATGTTTCCTTCAGCGTGTACCTGACTAGACATATGCAACAGCTGGAATGACAGCAAAGGTTCCTTACCAGGAGAATCCAGGGTATAAAAACATTGTCCTATATGGATCTCTTTAAAGCTATATCTCTATACTCTTTGGATGCAGCTCTGATGGAACTTTGGCACATCCACAAAACAAACAGCATCAGAAACAGTCGATCTAATGATTACAATTTTGCTTGTGACATCAATAAGACACATTGACAAGACAGATAGTAGAACAAATAGCAAGACAGATAGCTTAGAACCTAGGTTACTCACATGACTAACTTAATTCTCCTAACCTTTTATATCCTAACTTGTGATATTCTAATTGTGTAAACCACATTATCCTTGATATTGTAATCTAACGGTCCTTGGCCCCCTATTGTTTGGCATCTACTTCTCAGAAGTACAGGCCAACATGGGAGGACTTTGGCTGACAAAGTTTGCAGATGACTGCAAACTGGGCGCCATAGTGGAAAGTGCATCGGACACTGATATCCTTCAGAAGGGACTCACGGAAACAGATAGCTGGTGCCAGAGCCATGGCCTGAAGTTAAACGCCAAAAAATGTATAGTCATACCCTTCGGGAAAAACAAGGTAACCCCAAGCTACCATATAGGAGGCAATCCACTAAGCACAGAAGAGGTTATCAGGGACCTGGGGACCCAGGTTGACAGTGGCCTTTCTTTTGACACTCACATTGCTAAAGTGGTTAGAAAGACCTTCTACATTGCCCACCTGATCATGAAGGGATTTACATCCAGATCTAGTGAGGTCATTGTTCCCCTGTACTCTTCACTTATCAGACCAATGATCGAGTACAATGCCCCATTCGGGATGTATCTCACCCGACATCTGCAGCAATTGGAGAGACCCCAAAAGTTCCTCACCAAAAGGATAAAGGGACTCCAAAATCTGTCATATGCTGCCAGATTGAAGAAACTCCAGCTCTATTCAGTCGCATACCGTCTGCTCAGAGGTGACATGTGCCTGACATACAAGGCCATGTCCAACCCGGAATTAATGGACATGCTCCACCTCAAAAACTCCAAATCCACCAAAACCACTAGAGCAAGCGACTTAAACCTTAGCACGGATATAAATAGGACGTGCTGGAGGGATAGATTTATCACTCAGAGACTCCCTATGCTGTGGAATAAAATCCCGGTCCATGTGAGGCAGAGCACCTCGCTGACTCTGTTCAAGAGAAATCTAGACCTGTGGATGGGAGATCGTAGGTTTACCCCTGGAATCATCTCTGGGTCACTGCTGGACAGAGGCACAACAAACTAATGGGCACAGTATTTTTTCATATAAGGGGTGGCGTAAGCCACAATAATTTGGGCTAGGCTTATAAATGCCTTAGGGCAGATAGCCTAGTATAAACCTATGAACCTATGAACCTATAATATTGTACTCAGATTTTTACCTTGCTCACTCAATTGTCATTCATATCCTATGGTACTGAACTGTGACCCTTGCATTGTATGTACTGATCATGTTAATCTATTGTATTGTATGTATTGTGGATATTTTATTGTTGAGCTTTTCCCTCAGGGCCTCCACTGAAAATTTGCTCACTATGGCCCAGTGGAACATCCTGGTAAACAAATGCAAATAAGTAAATAAATAAATATGTGGCTCAGAGGATCCCATGCTTTGGCACAGGTTCCATTTCAATGTGAAAAAGAGTTTATCCATAACCCTATTTAAGCATAACCTTTATCAATGGATGAGAAATTGGAAATTCACCCCGGGTTTGGCCTCCATGTCTCTGATAGACAAAGGCAGACAGTAATGCCCAAACTAACATACCCCCCACATGCACGCATAACCTGTGAAAACTTCAAAAGTGACATACCCCCTCCTAATATATGCCCATGATACATAAGGACACAATTAAGTTGGGTTGCATGACTTGGCTTATAAAGGCCCTGGCAGTCATTATCTTAGTATATAACCATGAATGTATGAACATCAAGACATGTTAGTCAAATGTCAAATCACTGTTATATGTGATCCCAAGTCCATGACTGCAGCGTCTACTTTCAGGGGTGTATTTTAATATTAAAAATGTGGCAGTTTGCAAGGGTAGGCATCTTGCTGCAAGATATTATGATATACTTCTTAGCACTGAGTTTTAGACCATAACTCTGGCACCAGTTATTAGCTTGTGTCATGCCCTCTTGGAGGACATTATTATCATGGGGGAATTGATGATTGCTCCCAGTTTGCAATCATCTTCAGACTTGGTCAGCCAGAGACCTTTGATGTTAGCCTTGACTTCAGAGAAGTAGATGTAAAAACAAAAATGGCCCCAGCAATGAGCTCTGGGTGACCCCGCTAGTAACCAGCCTTTTTGTGGAAGTAGAGTCCCATATTCTAACTTCTTGAGTCATGTGAGCGAGCAAGCTGACTATCCAGCAGGTGACATATGGATTAATACCTAATTTAGTGAGCTTGGTAACAAAAAGTGAGTTGGGTATTGTGTTAAATGTCTTGTCTAGGTCATGGTAAGCAGTATGTGCTGATTTGCCCTGGTCCATTATTTTAGTAACCTTTTCAAAGAAGCCCACCAGATTTAGCAGGCAAGACCTGTCCTTGAGAAAAGTGACTTGACAAGAGTCCAGTGTTTGTAGGGCACCTTTGTCATCCTTTTTCCTTTATGATATCCATGATTATCCTCCCCATAGCCTTGCACAGCAGGCTTGTTAGGCTAATGGATCAGCAGTGTCCCTGTTCACTGTATGGGCCACCTTTGTGCAGTACTATAAGCATTACAGTCCTCACTTCCCTAGGTACAAAAACCTGTGTAGAGGCTGTGGTTGAATAAAGATTCTAGTGGAACAAATAGTTCATGGTATGTGCTATTAAGGAGGCATCCTGGGGCATTATCAGAAACCACTCATGCAGTGTTCTTGGCCTTGGAAATTGCATTCACGACCTGCTCTCTAGTGATGGTTGGGGGTAGAAAGGATGTCATAATTTCCTCAGGAATATCCAGAGGGAATGGGGGTAAAGTCTAAATTTGTCAGCCAAAATATTAGCTGTATCTTCTGGTTTCATTTAGGTGGCATCATTTACAATTAATTTAGTACATTGTTGTGTATTGCCTTTGAGGTTTCAGACATACCTGAAAAAAGTACAGTGATTGTCCTTGACCAAGGTGAAAATATTTACTGCAAATCTGGCCTTTCTGGACTTTATTAACCACTGAGTTGCTTGTTTAGGCTGATGAGGGATTTTTTTTTTACTTTGCTGAGTATTGCATCGCTTAGTTCTTGCTGAGTATTGCATCGCTTAGTTCTTGCCACAAGTTTCTTCCTTTTTGTTGTATAGCCTATAAATGTTGGAACTCCACCAGGATGGTTTGTTTTTTGTGTCAGTCCTGTGCTTATTTTGTGTAGGTACAGCAATTTCTATATAGCTGCTCATACGGTTATGCAGGGTTTCTATGAAAGTTTCTGTATACTGAGTATTCTCATGGCTGGGTGGCTAGAAATTTATTTAGGGTGTCACATATTGAGTGGAGAAAAATAATTTATTTTATTTTATTTTATTTTATTTTATTATTTATTTCCATTAGTGGGTTTTTTTTTTTTTTTGGTGAAATTTTCTTCTAAAGAGCCAAGCATTACCAAAAAGCATATTTGTATTGTGTTTATTAAATTCATTTGAACTGCAAACTGAATTGTCAGTAGTTTTATTTCTATTTATTGTCATCCATGAGCTTATAACCAAAGTGTTTACTATTATTAATATCTGGAATAAAATGCTTCTATGGAAAGCATATTAATAATTTTCCCAAATGTCTGTCCTGAGAGCAGACAAGACGGTTGTCCACACCTGCTGCGTACTGTATAGTTTTAAGTAGTAGCAAAGATCAAAGTGACCATGTCTTAAGAAGAAAAATAGAAGCAGCTAGCTCATCTCTTCTAGTTGTAAATCAATATATGAAGTACCACTTGTACAAATTAGAGAAGATGTGATGAATTTACCTGTAACAGAAAAGGGGTTGATCTATACATGCCAATGCACAACTGCTGCAGAAGTGAAAGCCAGCCAGCTATATGACATGACTGCATTCTTACTGCCAGGCAGGGAGGATGATGGGTAAGACAATGAAAAAAGCACCCTATCCACATTATAATAGTGGATGTGGTCCCCACTACCTATCCAGCCCAATCAGGTATAAAACTCATAAAGAAATATAATAAATCCTAAACAGATAAATAATAAACAACCATAGAGTACTAGGATATAAAATACATAAAGATATTTAATAAATCCCAAACAGATAAAGAATAAGCAACTATGGAGTACTAAGATATAAAATACATAAAGAAATATAATTAATCCCAAACAGATAAACAACTATGGTGTACTAAGATATAAATCACATAAAGAAATATAATAAATCCTAAACAGATAAAGAATAAACAACTATGGAGTCAGATGCTAAATGTCAGTAGTTGGGCCATTTTTTTTCTTTTAATTACATAGTTGGAACTCACAAAAATTCCATTGAAAAAACATGTCAATGACTGACGTATGCATAACATCTCTATTGTTCTCTGATAACATTTTACTTTATATTTTATCTGTTTTACTTACTATGAAGTATAGGCCAAGAAGAGATACTCTGCAAGTAAGACCCAAATGCAAGGCAGAAAACAATCCAAGTAGACGAAAATTGCCAGCATCAGTTCAGTGTAAAGCATAAAAAAAAACATCCAATGGCTGATGTATAAAGTATATAAACTTTTAATAATAAACACCCAGACTGGTTTCAGCCAGCAAGCTTTTTTTATCCCACTGAGGAAAGCCTGCTGGCTGTAACCGGTCTGGGTGTTTATTATTAAAAGCTTACTATGAAGTATCCAACCGTGCAGTGTCGATTTCATGTAGAATTCCAAGACAAAAACTGAATAAATATCACTGTTGTATTAGACTTAAATACAAAGCATTCAAAATAGACAGTGACTTTGACGTACAGCAGAAGAATACAAGCTGTGTTTGTCAATTAATACAAAGAGTATAAATGAACTGACCTGTAAGAGATCCTGTATGTGCAGTTGATTATGGTAGATGCATTCCAGACTTGTAATTAAAATGCAGATAGGTGGGTGCCAGTCTGTATTCCAGATGAAAATGTGTGCCAGTACTTAGAGATAGAACTGGAGAATATAGATCAACCAGATTCATTCAATGATTGGCACTCTGCAAGTCAAAATGAATAAGCTGATCATAGTTTTCCTGAGGACTAGAAACCAAAAGAAGAACGCATTTTTACAAAGTGTTTTACAATATAGTGGCAGAGAGCTTGACTGGAGGCATTAGCAACAAACCTCACTACAGGTCTTTCAATTTTTTATTGTAGTTTAGAAGAATTGGCAAGGACTATAAAGTAAAAAAAAGGACAAGTAGTAAGTTAATGCAGTCTTGTGTGGGACTAACCTAAGAAGGTATTAATTGTTTAGCATGGTAGACAGAGCCTAAGTTTCTATTAAGTGTTGAAGATAACAGAGTAGACATGATCGGTAAAAATGAGGTGTTAGTTTAGCCAGACTGTAAAATATGTCATGTCATGTCTTAAGATAAATGCCATCAACTGCAGATGCATGAAGAAGGTGGGTGTGTTCATGCCAAGTTTATGCAGAAGTGAACATTTTAATCTTGAGGGGCTGGGGAAGGCAGATGAGTTTCTGAGCCAGTGTTTTAGACAAATGAAAGTTTACTGTAGTTTTCTTTTCTTTTTTTCCTCTCTTTTTCTAAAATCTCATATACTGTTCACTCAGCATTTTTATTTTTATTTTATCTGTGTACATACTTTCCTTGCAACTTCTGTTATTGTAAATATGTACAATGATATAACTATGTAAGTTTCCCTGCTTTATGAATGTATGATACACGTATGTAATTTTCTTGTGTTTTGAATTTATGCCTGTTTAATGTTATAGTATTTTTCTGAAGCATGTTTAATGTCATTGTATTTTTCTGGAGCTTTTCTCCTCAGGT
Organism: Protopterus annectens; assembly: GCF_019279795.1. Classification (NCBI taxonomy): domain Eukaryota; kingdom Metazoa; phylum Chordata; order Ceratodontiformes; family Protopteridae; genus Protopterus; species Protopterus annectens. The sequence continues at coordinate 101,209,740 of NC_056736.1, forward strand.
CTCTACTGAAAACGGGCCTTTGGCTCAGCTGGACCCACCCGGCTAACAAATGAGAAATAAATAAATAAAAATAAGCTGGCCTTTGCCAGCTGGTTTACTGAGTGTATAAGTGAAGAATCATCTATAGGCTAAATGATGGCTGATTGTAGGTATTGCCACAGCATGACTTTCTGAAATAAGTATAGACAAAAGAGGTCGATGGACATATTCATGTATTGTATCTATTATGAACAGCTTAGGGTTTCTCTGCTTCAGTTTTTGGTTCAGTGAGCAAGATATTGTTGCCATACAGATATTTCCTGAGACTTTATGACTTCTGGCATTCCCATATATAATGTAGCCTGAAAAGGTAACTTCATTGCCAGTAGTATTAAGTAAAATCCAAGATTTTGAGAGTGTCAAGTTATCTAGCTTGTAGTATCTTGTACTTAAACCTTGGTTATCATACATTTTGACACTTTAGGTGGATAATTATGATTTACCTGATAGCTGTCCAGAAGGATTGTGTGTGTCTGACAATTTTATTTATGCATTTATGCATTTCTTATTTCTTTGTCTGTTTATTTTTCCATCTATTTATTTTGTTAGCTGAAATTGTCAAACTGATCCATTTTCAGTCAAAACCTTGCAACAAAAGCTGTACATAAATAAACTGCATAACGTATAACATATTAGCATTATAAAGGTACTGACCATTGGCAATTACTGAACACATTACAATTAAGAAAGTACAGACATTAAATTTACAGAATACAATAACCAACACATAATAGAAGTTACAGCTTAGCATAAATAACAGACATTGTCCATTCAAAGTATCTCAACATCTGTTAATTTATGCATAGATAGGTGGGGGTGGTGTGTTTATCATCAAATGTATGTAGTAAACTGAACAGAGGAACAAGTATACTTTAAGAATGGGGCACTGGGCTATTTGTTTAGGATTATATTGATTGTTATTTAATCCGTGCAGAGTATAAGCATACACAAACACACACACACACACACACATATATATATATATATATATATATATATATATATATACAAATATATATATATATATATATATATATATATATATATATATATATAGAAATATATATATATATATGTATATATATATATATATATATATATATACAAATATATATATATATATATATATATATATATATATATATATATACAAATATATATATTTCACCTGATAGTGTTTTAAGTTACTTGAGTTGCTACTTGAAACTGACATATTTTATAGAGAAAGAATGTGAAAGTGTGGAAAATATTACTGGGTAAATTTGCATATGAGGATGGGACTTATGATAGCTAAGACTGGCAGAGTTAGTAGGATGTGTGATAATGGTGAAATTATGTAGGATTTGGATTTATACTATGCAATGAGGATTTCACTTCCATTCTTAATTAATGAGCATTGCGGTAGGGACTTTGTTAGACTGTGGGTTTTTACTTTAAAGTAGCTGTTATTCATAAAGTACAATAATAGGCCTGACAATATATTGTCAGATTTGCATTTTCATTTATGCATGTAATTTCATCGAAAGACAGTTCAGTAGAAGGGAAAAGATAATCATGCTGGCTAAACATGAGATGTGCAGAAATAACATTTCTCAAAGGAAAGCTGCAAAATGTTCCTTTCTCAAGGGAAAGATATGTATACTTGCAATGGAATGCTAGATAAAGAATAAACAGGCACATGCAAGACAAGGCTTGAAAACCAAGGAAAAAGACATGTGAAAAACATTACAGGGTTTTGCTATTATTGTAAAATACTTAAACATAGTCATTTGAGTCAGTTAAACTAGCATTTGGACTTATATGCAGAAGGTTTTGCAGTTCAGACACTTGAGCCTGAGTACAGGAAGGCAGGCCAAATATCTAGCATTACTGATCAGTTGATATTATTCAGGAAAATTAGAATAAACATGCATAAACTTTGGATGTATTTATCAGTACTGTTACTGCTATGCAGCATTCCAGAATTTCTGCACTGTTATTGTTTATCAGCACTGTTTCTGGAGACAGTATTTGGATATTGTTAATATCTAATAAAGCATTCTTAACCAAAGTACAGCATGTGCAGAATTCATTCTGAAAAGTACAAAAATACTTGGTTCATGAAGGAGATACTAGCACCTGCTCAGCACAGTTTTGATCAATTAACAGATAAAGACATTCATTCCAGTCTCATTTCAGTCAGTTTAGTTAATTCCAGTATTCCAGTATCTCAATTCTTTCAATAGCAAGCCTACCATAGATTGGTGGGGGGGGTCAACAGTTAAATGAAGCTCCAAAACCCCATATCAACCTTATCAGCAGTCAGACTACATGTATTCTACAGAACATGGGCAAAGTAAAAGCATTCTCTGAGAGTAACACTTTTTTCCAGTATATCACTAACTACAGCAGAAGTGTTTTGTAACAGCACACCACTGTTTTTCTAGATAGGAGACTGTGAACCCCATATAGAGTAAGGCTACTGATGACAACACTACAGTTCCTCCTTACAGAGCAGGCCTTTCAATAAGATAGCACTGATATTCCAGAGGTAAACTTCATCCAGAACAAACAACGTACAGTAATTTCCACTGTACGTTTGCAGCATCTATATCACTTCATTGAGCATGTAAATATCAAATGCTTACATCATCGAATATTCACATACTCAAAGAGGTTATTGTGGGGGGCTGCGCCCTCCACACCCCTTCTAAATATATATTCCTACTCTGAGTCTGCACTACAGTGAGGAAAGGGCAAAAATCCCAATCTTTATTGCAAAAAAAATTCACAAACTTCAAGTATGTGAATATTCGACAATGTAAGCTTTCGATATTCACATACTCGATGAAGTGATAGAGAACCAATTTGCAGAGCACCAGTGTTTATTTGAAACACTACTTCAGGAAAAGCCTCAAAGAAAAACAACAGATCAGCAGTACTTCATAAAATCTACAAATGTCAGCAGTCTCCTTCAGAACGTAAAAGATATAATCCAGTTAATATACTTCACCATCTCCACAATCTTTCAAGTTTCCAGTGTGTCATCACACAGCCAAGAAGCAAGAAAAATTAAAAAGCTGCATGTGACAGAGCACATTAATCATAAAGTTATGTAAGAATTCATACACTTTTTAGCTAAGTCAGATCAGAAAAGTTTATATACGTTAGTAAAGGTTGCTGGTATAAACATGTCAACCAACACTTCTACAGTAAAGATACCAGTAAATGGTTTAAAGTTAAAAATTGGGTTAAGCAGTCTAAAAAACGGTGTTTCAGAAATGTTCATTTAAATTTAAAGGCTATTAGTTCAGGAATGTTACATCTTTCCAGTTGCAAAAGGGTTAAATCACAAAATTTAATACATTCTAGTTTACATATAATTTAAGGTACATAGTTAAGTTGCAATATGGTAAATACAGGCACAGTCTATGTAAATGCAAATTTCCAGACCAAATAAAAAAAATTTGCCATATCTCAAGTTCACTTTATTTCAAATACAGATGTTCAGATTGCAATAAATTCTAGTTTTCTGTTTTCTGAAGCCAGGGCAAATATTGCATTGAGGTGGGATAAGAGGGATCAGAGTACAGATTGTGATTAGCCTGATAAAGTAAATACTAGCATAAATGCTATACATATTTCAAGGCAAAGTAAAGAAAAAATAAATACCTTAACTCAAGTCAATGTTATTACTAGTATTTCAAAGCAAAATAAAGAAGAAACACATACCATAGCACAGGTCAGTGTTGTTGCTAGTTCTATAAATAATGATTTTCAGTTTATCTATAAAGGGTGTGGCAGTCCAGTACTAAATTAGATTATTTATCTGCCAATATTTAAGGTTGAAAGAAATGGCAATATTTCATTGTTTACAGAAAAGAAATTATGGAACAATGCACTGATTAATGCAGAAAATTAATTTCAGTTACAAATTTACATATACTAAAGAACATGAATGCAGCTTTGTCAAGATTTTAAAAGTCAAAGATTACAGCAGTTAGCTAGAAGTATAACAGCTCAGTATGAGGTATGGACATGTTATCAGAGTTATATGTCATTATAGACTTCAGTAATAAGATTTTATGGAAAAATAAAAATGCTACAAAATGTACAGTAGTGCACACAGATACCACTTGTAAAAATCTGCATATGGTAGATTGAGTAAATGTACAGAATTTGAAGAATTGGTTATGACAGAAATATGCAAATTTACAGGTTAAATATAAAATAAGTTCCAGTTCAGCTGACATAGCTGAAGAGCTCAGAAAGACATATTGGTACTGGTCTGTGAGAATAAAAGTAACAATACACATACAGATTTGGCAAATTATTTTTTTTCGTTATTGTTTTATTTTGCAGATACTGATACAGATAGAGACAAAAAACATTCACAGATATTAAATAATGATCTCCTAGTTTACAGAATGTAAAATTTAAAGTCAATGCTACATTTTAGAAGTGACAGTATAGTCAAAAGTTCAAATTCCATTAAAGAAAATAGTGTATTATAAATAGTATGTGTCATTAAAGCCACAAATTCAACTCTTATGTTATACCTGTACAAAAGGCAGACAAGTAAACTTCCAGAATCAGATCAGTTCAACTCTAGTAATAAATGTGTATTATGTAAACATTTGAAGAGTGCATGTATTTCATGCAGAAATTGCAGTTTACCAAGCACACCAGATCAAATTACAGGTAAGGTCAGTGAGCTGAATTAAAGACAGTACTATATGACATAAAACAGTATGGAAAAGATCATATGCAATATTCTTAGTAACAGTTTATGCAGTTACAGTTCTTACAATTTATCCAAGAAAACTGTAGACAGCAATGATAAATCTTTGCAGCATTTAGTAATACTGTAAGAAATTAAATGATTTCAGGTAAAGGAATGGCTATGTTAAGAAAATGGGTGGAGATATACACACCCAAGTCTATGTTATGACGTATTTGTTGTTAGGCATAAGGTAGAATAATAGGCCTGAAAATACAGAGTCAAATTTCTGTTTTCATGTATGCATGCAGTTTCAGGGAAAGACAGTTGAGTAGAATGGAAAAGAGAATCTCCCTGGCTAAGCATGAGATGTGAGATGTACAGAAATAACAATTCTCAAAGGAAATCTACAGAATGTTCCTTTCTCAAGGAAAAGATATGTGTACTTGCACTGGAATGCTAAATAAACAATAGACTGTTACACACTGTGAGGTACATGCAAAATAAGGCTTGAAAACCAAGGCTAATGAGGTATGTAAAACATTGCACGGTTTTGGTATTATTAGGAAATACTTCAGACACAGTCA
>NC_056736.1:101220064-101365064 GCF_019279795.1 Protopterus annectens
ATTTTAATAACAATAAGTTTACAATCTTCAAAAATAAAGCAAAAACATCTGCAGTTTAAATAATTATAACAAATTAGACATAATATAAAAACATTTGTTAAGAATCGATATAGGTTATATGACAATCGTTTAATATTTAGAGAAATTTTAGACAGTCTATAGAGAAATTAATGGTAAGTTAGTCTAATGCAAATAGGAATTGCAATATGAAGTGAGGGAAACAAGCTTATGGTATATTTAGAGAGAAAGTCATAGAAGAAAATTTGATAGAAGAAAGAAAGTAAGTGAACATGGGAGAGTAAGGATGTATAAGGAATGAAAAGGTACTTGTTCAAATTTAGGGATATAGTTTATCCTAGTTTTGAGCAAAAACAAAACCAGATTTCAGTTAGGCATTCCTTCACAGTGGTTTTGAAAAATAAGAGGGAGGGTATAGACCTGATGGATACAGATTATGAGTTGTAGGCCTTAGCAACCCTGTATGAGTACAGACAATGCCCAGCAGATTTGCTAGGTTTGTAGACAGATAAGAGTTTTGGATCGCTGGATCACAGTGATTGACTGGGAACATAGTTGTGTAGAATGTTTTTAATGCTGGACAGACAGATGGATGCTTGATAATTTTATAGGTGGTAAGAAGTTGTGCCTGTGTTACTTGATGTGGCAGGAAGGTAAGGGAGTGTAGCCTTCATTAATTGGTACATTTAAATTAAATGAATGAGGAATTAAAAACATACATTAATTCACATTAGTTGGCATTAAATATTTAATCAACTTAATCTTATAGCATGCAGATAAAATAATATAAGTGCAGCAATAGACTCTCTGGCAAAACAGTGAGTGATTGTATGTTGCTATAAAATTTCTCAGGGATGTGTGATGACTTCTGGTATGTTTAAATGTCTTGCTCAGGGCCATGCAGTATGCCAAATCAAATACTGAAGGATTAAAAAAATGAGAGGAAAGTACAGCAAGTCATCACCAGTATCCAACATTCCTGTGTACTGCTGACATCGACCCTTACTCTAGCACTCCTCTCCAATGCACATTACACTTTTGCTTTTATTTCCTTTTCAACAATGTTTTTGGGTGAGTAACAGAGCTAAATGTGCTAAATCAGGATTGTTTTGTAATTCTTTTATTTTATTTTTAGCATGTTCTTCCTTTCTTTGTAGGGGCTAGGAAGTTGATAAAGAATTGATTATTATCAGTTGACGGCTTTGTCTGTCATACCCGTACCCAGTCATTACAATCCCACTTACCAATGGTGCACAGAGAAAACAGTGATCCATTTCTTAACAATCGACAATGCAAGATCACACTTTTAGCTCCCTAGTCAGAATATGGCTGTATAGCAGCCCTTGATGAAGTGCCAAGTAAAGCCTCATGTCTAAAGGTTCCTGAAAGGGGTTTTGCATAAGAGGTTTCCAAGAAAAGTCATAGCCACCTCTTCGGGATCTTAATTTGGTGTTAGAGAAGCCAATACTCACTCCATTTGAACCAGCTAATCTGTCTAACTTGATGTTCTTAACATGGTAAATGGTTTTACTGATTGCTCTGACCTCTGCAAGATGGTTATCTGCATAGTAAGCTCTTATAATGAGTCAACCTTATCTCATTTTCCATAGAGAAATGGTTCTTTGAGAATTAATCCTTCTTTTATGCCTAAAATGTTATCTGAGTTTAGTTTAAGCCAAACTATCTATCACCCCATTTTCATTCCTGAGCCTAAAATGATGGAGAAAGGATACTCCATACCTTGGATGGCCACAGAAAATTCAGGTACTGTCTTGACAGAAGATCTTCAGATCAGCTGCTCATTTCTTGTGAAGGTAAGAAAAAAAAGCAATCTGCGTCAAACATACTATTTCCAATTGGTTGTCTAAGGCTATTACCTTGGTATACTCACCATAACAAAATTATTCCAGGCAGGGTCAAGACCAACTCTACCAGGGCCTTGGTTTCATCTATGGCTTTTTAGAAATGACTGGATTCTAGAAATATTCTAAGGGCTGCTACCTGGTCCTTTGTACATATTTTAACAAAACATTTTAATCTTAAATCCCTCTCTATGTCCAAAGAAAGCTTTGCTAGGACCATTCTCCAGAGGTTCTGGACTCTTCTCCTTCCACATCCCAGATGTAGTAAGTTAAGGTACTATAACCATATAGCTAAGTCTACTGCAGCAATGATAAATATGATGAACAGAGTACCACTTTGTAAGTAAACTTACCATAACAGTAGATGATGAATGATTTCTACTGTAGTAGTCACTGTCTCCATTCCCCCTTTTTTGTGTGTTTATTATGTCAGGGTGTGTGGACATTTATTTTGTTGTTGTTCCTAGCATTGCAGTTTCATGACTCAACCTCCCTCTCTCTACTCTGAATGGCTTCTTTCCGAAACTTTTCTTTTAGTCAGCTCAGCTCAAGCTGCCTGACAGTCTGCTGAAGCTTCAGAAGCTGACCAGTCTTTATATCCTTGGCAGGATGTAGCATATATAGCTATGGCTTCTGCAGCAGTGACCATTCTAACATCTGCTGTTAAGGTAAGTTTTAATTAAACAACTGTACTTTCTTAACTTTTTCATTCATGCAGTAGTGATTATTATTTACAAAATAGCAGTAATTGAGATATACATTACTTTAAGCAGAAATATTTTTATATGAGAAAAAATAAAAAAAAGTCACTTCTTTGTCCATATAATTCAATTAGAGTCTCAATCTCTAGTTGAGTTCTGACTTCTTGTCCATAATGAACAAATGGAACTAGAATCTGTGGAAGGACTATTGTAAGACAAAATATTAAAATTACGAACTGAAAACAAACAGTCCAGACACACTTAAGATGGCTTAAATAAGATGTATTGTAAAATTAAATATACAAGCGCTTTCATCCTGCCCAAATGCAAGGCTTTTTCAAGTGTCACTTGAAATTTGGGCAGGGTGAAAGCGCTTTTATATTTAATTTTACAATAAATCTTTTTTAAGCCATCTTAAGTTCGCCTGGACCGTTTGTTTTCAGTTTGTAGTTTTTGGTAAATGGTTCCTACTATTTCTTGGTTAAAATATTAAAATTACCAGAGTTTTGTCTAAAGATACTTTGCCAAACAGCTTCAATAGGATCATGAACAGGCATACTAGGATAGATAGCACACAGACTGTCCTCACATGTTGTGAATTTGAAACTTTCACCCTTGAGTCAGATACTGGATTGTGGTACCAATTCCAGGGAAACAAGAACACTCCTATTAGCCAAGGACCTGGCTATCCTTAACTCATTCACTTGGGATTGAATTATTCAGCTTGAGGATTATCTCGAACTGTTTAATTATGTATTTGATTAAACCATGTATGATCTTGTTTTATCATTTTTTTACACTGCAATAGTAACTGTGACTTACTTTCTATCTTCCTATATCTTTAGATGCACAGTTTGGCCTCATTATGAATCTTTACCTTTTTTGGTCACTTTACATTATAAACTTATAGGAAACGTTTTTCACTCAAGTTTGGATTCCAGCATTTTGTGTTAGCCTTTGTTTGTCTTGCTAGCATTAGCTGTAGTAAACTCAATTCATGTGGCACTCTGCAGAGTACCTCAATATGTCATGATAGCTCTATGAAGATCAGGTTGTCTCTAGATCTTTCTAGCTCTTCTGACTACTCTATCAGTGACTCAGTTTGATTGAAGACAGTGAGAACTAGTATTTAATTGACATGAAATGTATAACATCTTCTGTATCTAGTTCAATGTGTTTTCCATATCCTGTGAATAAAGTCTTGAACATTGCTTTTATCTCTTTACAAGATGCATTTGGTAAATGTAATGTCTCTGTGTCATAATAGTAATCTTCTTCTTTTGGCTTTTCCCGGTTAGGGGTCGCCACAGCAGATCACTGCCCACTCATGATTGGCAGTGGAGTTTTATGGTGTTGAGTTGCCAGCCCAGCACCCAACCTTCCACAGAAGGCACACACACGCACGCACTCATGCCTATGGCCAATTTAGTGTATCCAATCCACCTACAACATGCCTTTGGGATTTGGGAGGAAACCAGAGCACCCGGAGGAAACCCACACGACCACAGGGAGGACATGCAGACTCCGCACAGAATGCACCCCAGCCAAGGATCGAACCGGAGAACCTCTTGCTGTGAGGTGGCAACGCTAACCACTGCACCACTGTGGCTGCTCAGTGTCATAATAGTAACGGTTCACTAATTTGAAGTAGCTTTTGCCCTCAAGCCAAAGCAAGCCAGCAGCTGTTTTATTTATTTATTTATTTTGTTAAGAACTATGTGATAAAGGTGTCAGTAGTAATGGCTCTTTTTTTTTTTTTTTGCGATGATTTATGGATAATACAGAATTAACAGTTAAACACAAGTTCAGCAATGTTTAGCTTTGTGTTAGGCAAGTACATTGACATGTTCTTTTTCATACCATTTGTCTGGTGTATATTTGTCAAACAGTTCATCGCATTTTGATGAGGTTATTACTATTCCATTTTGGTAGAGAAACAAGTGATCATATTCTGATGTGTGGTCTGACAGTGTAATACTTATACATGAAATTATTAGTCTTTGTCTATGTGTACCTATAGGTTGGGCTATCCAAGTTGAGCATATTTAATAACAGTTTTTTCCTCGTGTACATTTCTTGAAACTTGTTTTAACTTTTCTAGAGTTTTTCTTGCCACTGTTCATGTCATTATGTTTTGCCAAAAGTGTCAACATTTCTGTATTTGACTCTACTCAGGCATGTATAGGACTTCTGGATAATATATCAGTCATGACCAACCGTTTCCCAGGCATATGGATTGTTCTGGTCTTGAGCCATCTCAGTCTCATGACTAGTCTATAATATCTGAGTGGTACTTTGTCCAGATCATAAGAACTGATGAGTGGAAGCAATGGCTTGTGGTCAGGCTCAAGACAAAAACTGTCTAATCCCTATAGGTAGCTGGAGAATCATTCTCATTCCCACGTATTCACAAGACACTCCCTTTTGATCTCTGAATATCTCTGTTCAGCATTGGTTAGCATTCTACAGCAATAAGTAGCAGGACATAGCACTTGATCATCTATTTGGAGTAAGGCTGCAGCTAAACCATTGTTACTAGAACCAGTACTCATGATTGTTGCTTTGTAATATTGTAGTGACATCTTAGTATGTTAGCACAGCAGCAGTTCTTAGCATTTCATAGACTTTGCTGAAGGTTTGGGCTTGAGACTTTCTCCATGATCAGGCTATGTCTATTATTATTATTATGCTATGTATTATTCATTAAGTAGTCTGTTAGTAGACATAGAGCAGTAGAAAGACCTGGCAGAAACTTGTCCAAGATGCTTATCATGCCCAGGATGTGTTACAACTCAGTCAGACAGTTAGGACACTTTAGCTTTGCTATTCTTCTGACCTTGCTTGCATCTGTTGTGATTCCACTAGCACATTGGAGTCAAAACATTGAATTTCAATTTTTTTTCCAAACAGCATTTGTTTTGGCATAATTTTATACCTGAACATTTAATGGTTTAGAACATTGCCTCCAATCAAAAATGATATGTCTCTTTATAGGGCCAAAACATCAATATGTTACCCCTCAACATTCCAAACCTTCTTGCCCTTTTAGCAAGTCATTCACTTTACATTGAAATATTTCTGGCAATCTTTCTCAAGGACACTAACCGTTTAGGTGCTATGTCTTCTAATGTAGGCTTAAATAATCCTTTCTTGCATGACTGCATCATTAAACTTTTTCAGAGCAACACACATTTAAAAATGGCCATTGCCATCATAATTGGAATCTTGACAATCACCAATCATTCAGTGCAGTTAACTTTCTATCGCACCAAGTTCTTGCATTCTTTTGAGCTCTGCCTATAAGTCAGGCAGCACAGAAAATTACACTTTGTTGAGAGTTGTGAAGGTATATGGAAAAGTATTTGAATTTAATTGTATTTACTTGTTCACAGTTAAGCAGACAAACTTCGCCAAAATATCCATACTGACTTCATTTATTCTGGCAATAAGTTCCATTTTGCATGCCACAGCTCTGCTGAACAGATTATTTTGTATGGAATATTCAACATACAAATCCAGAGCTCATGCATGTGCCACTTGCACTTGTGCACAGTTAGAAACCTACCAATGCATATCATACAAATCCAGAGCTCATGCATGTGTCACTTGCACTTATGCAGAGTTAGAAACCTACCAATGCATATCATACAAATCCAGAGCTCATGCATGTGCCACTTGCACTTATGCACAGTTAGAAACCTTCCAATGCATATCATACAAATCCAAAGCTCATGCATGTACCACTTGCACTTATGCACAGTTAGATACCTACCAGTGCATATCGTTTGGCTGCAGGGCTACAGATTTCAATCACTCTGTTCCATGCGACTGCAGATGCTTCAAGATGTTTCTGTAGGAAGCAAATGATTTCACAGTGGCATTAACCCCTGTATCCTTCTTGAAATGAACTTGAGTTCCATGAATAAGGAGGTTTACATGCCAGTCTGATTCAGTACTAGGCATAATAGTTCTGTCTATAATCTGTTCGTCTTTCATTTCACTAAAGTCCTGGATTTCAGCCATTTCATAACTTACTAAAGTTTCAACATAATTACTTTAACTTGTACACATCTGTAAAAGTATGCCTTTTCATGCAGAATATCCCTTTATGGTACAATATGGTTATTGAGTTTACTAATTATTGACTCACTTCCTGTCCCATGTTATAAAATAAAGTGTTTACATGAATTTCTTTCATTTTCTTGTTTAGCTTGTTTAAATATAACCAATCCAATGGTGAACTGCGAATAAAAATACCAAACAACTAAAAAATAAAAAACACACCCAACAGAGGGTCTTCCCAGTTTAAAATCCACCTTTTAATGATAATTCCATGCAATAAAAAACAGTATTAAGTGCTTTCATCCCTACAGACCAGGAACTTTGTCAGAATATATTTTCCATAGTTTGTAAGTCAAATAAGTTATATATACCTCAAGTATTCACCAATGGCTAAAACACTGACTAATTACTGTTAGTACTTAACTAGATATATGCCTTAAAGTGCAACACTCTTTAATAAGCCAGAAGGAAAAATGTTCTTCTATGATAAGGGAATTGTAATATTTTTAAACAGTTTTAAAATGTAAAATGAAAAAAGAAAAGTAGTTTTTATTTTTTAGTATTTTGTTTAACTTGTTTGCAATTTATAAATATGTGCCTTTCCTTCCATCCTTGTCTGGCAAATGATCTCAGGAAGTGAAACAGCTCTGGTGGGTCAAACATTATTATATATGATGTAAAATTGGTATGTATGAGTAAACATCCAAAAATCAGTAAAAAGAATTCTTTGTAAGGGAAAAATATTAATCCTTAGTTTAAACAACTTTCTCTGAACTTGACAGACACTAAACAAGTTGTTGGCAGGGTTTCTGTAACTGGAACGGTGTTTTCAGTTTTACTTTCTGTAGGAGATCCCAATTCTGACACCACATCATGATGCACATCTAACGTTACTCAGTCTTTGTAAAAGAGAGCATTAAAATCTTAAGATAAACAAGTATTTACAGTAAAACAGCAACTTTAATATATTAAAAAATGTCAGCATAGCAAGAACAATATTAGCAGTTCAATCATCATGTATACATTAGTCATAAACCAACAACGTGGAAACACACTTGAGACATTCTTCTTAATTGATCCACAAAAAAAGGTAGTGTTTAGCATTTTTATACACATAGGGACTTCTTCAGAACTACCTGTTGCCACTCATACAAACATTAAATACAACGCATCACATGATGTTAATCAACTCATTACATAATTAAAATCAATTATACATTAATTAATATATAAAAAATTATATATATATATATATATATATATATATATATATATATATATCTATATATCAATAAAACATTTTTTATAATACCAAACCCATTTAATTTTAAAACAGCTTTTATAGAACAAGTCTCATTTAAACCTGGAGTTACTGTGGCATTTAACCTAATGTGCCACTGTATCTCCTTCGATAATAAATGTTCTTCCAACACAAAGCCCCTAGGATCCCTCTTGACATGCTCTACCATCGTAAACTTAAAGCTATGATCATGATATTCAGAAATATGCCTAAATAGTGCATTTGTATTTTTCTTATTCTTAGTATCTAAATTATGCTCATATATCCTCTCTCTTAATTTCCTTAAGGTCTTTTCTATATAGAAAGTAGGACATACATTACAGCATGCAACATATATCACCCAGTTGGATTCAAAATTAAATTTTCCCGGAATAAAAAATGATTGACCATTAATATTACAATGGTTTCCTACCATAATGAACCCACACTGTCTACATTGTCCACATTTAGACATGCCCTTAATACTGTTATTCCTATAGCTAACTACACAGCTTTCAAGGATTTGCTTGAAACTTTTATCTTTCTTATATACCACATTAAGGGGAGGGTGGCCTAATGGTTGAGGTGTTTGCCTTACAAACACAAGGTGCAGGGTTTGAGTCTCACAAGGGATAATTGTCTAGGCTTAAAATGGCTCACAAGGGCAGTTAGCCTAGTACTAATCTATAAATCTATAAAATCTATAAAAACTCACTTCACCAACCATCAGCCATTAACACTGCCCAGTTAGCAATGACTGATTTGACCATCCTGTTAACATCAGCAGAATAAGTGATGATCAAAGGTCTTTCTATCTGGGACTTGCACTCTTTCCTTACACTACCTAGATCACCACTCCCACCTAATAAAGGGTGATAAAACCCACTCAATCTCTTCCCCACTACTTCATTTCTAATTCCCCTTAAAAATTTATGGGGGTAACCCCTCTTTAAAAACATGTCTAACATGTTGTTACATTCTGCTAAAAATGTATTTTCATCTGAAACAATACCCCTACCAGATGGCCCTTTACCACATATTTCTTCTGATGTTTCGGATGACAACTCTGAAAGTGGAGCTAACTATTAGAAAAGGTGGGTTTTCTATAAATACTCAAAACAAAACACACTTCTACATAATTTTTTTGCAATAACACATCCAAATAGGCAATACTACTAATATCATAAGTGAGTGTAAACCTCAAAAAGGAAGTGGATGTATTTATATACTGCATGAACTCCATTAATTTTTCCACACTTGTGGTCCACAAAGTAAAAATATCATCCAAAAAACGGGTATAAAAGTTCGAACAATTTTGAAACTCAGAATTAAAAACAAAATTAGCTTCCCAGTAAGCCATGACAAGATTAGCAAAACTAGGGACACAACTTGCCCTCATGGCTACTCCACTGGTTTGTCTGAACAGTTGTTCTTCAAAAAAATATAAAATTATTGGACTTTATTGCTTCCATTAGACTCCCTACTACATTAATACATCCCTGATCTAACACATGAAAATCATGCAAAATCTGTTCCAACCACCATAACCCCTTCACATGGCATATTACCAAATAAAGATTACATACATCAGTTGTCACTAAAATGCACTGTTCTCTGAATTCCACATTGGACATTTTAACCAAAAAGTCCCAGGAATCATGACTTACCTGAGTCAACTTACTAACAGTTTCCTTTAGTATGCCATCCAAAAATTTAGCAATATAATAAGTCTTACATCTCGTACCATCAACTATTGGGTGAAGGGTTGGTTGGTCATACTTTACAACAGGCCATTGATTATTTATAAACTCATACTTATCTTTATTAATCTGACCCTGCAGCAACATATCATACAGGCAGATGTCAATCTTTGAGTATGCAATATTCAACTCATTTCTAGATATTTCTTTGTATGTATCATCCAATAATAAGCTATTCATTTTATCTGAATAATCACAGGCATCCATTATGACCAACCCACCCCCTTTATCTGGCTTCATTAGCTGCAGATTTTTTATCTGACCCTATTTCATATAATAAAATTTATTCATCTACGAAAATCACGTTCACATAACCTTTCAAATAACAATACATTAGAATGCAAAGGAGGATTAAATGTACTAGCTCTCTTCCAAAAGTTATTATCTCCTTGACACATTCCAATACTGGACCCAACTGAATTAAACCAAACAGACAGATTTAATTTTCTAGTAAACAATTTTAAATCTGTTATAGATTCAATCAAGTTCATTCTATTAGTGGGGACAAAATTCCACTCTTTAGAGAGCAGCTCCACATATTTACTATCAAAGTTGCTAGCAGAATAATTACATAAAACAAAGTCACCTGTGTTGTTCACTATTTTAATAGGAACAGTCCCCATTTCTTGAAATGTATTATTATTATTATTATTATTATTATTATTATTATTATTATTATTATTATTATTATTATTATTATTATTTTATTTTATTTTATTTTACATTTGTTGACTGGGCTAGTCTAAATGGATATATGTCCATTTTTAGTAGAGGCCCGGGGAGAATAGCTCCACAAACATGTTTCAAAAGTATAAGTATAAAGAATACACAAACATCAGGTATTATAATAATAAAAAATAGCAATTATCATAGTAAAAAAAAAAGTCATTGACAGTGGTACAGTGCAGTAAAAGCCTGGAGGATTTTAAAAGGATGTACACTGAGGTTAAGAGTTAAAAAACTAGTATGAATAGAGAGTATGGAGACATAGTACAGCTTAGGTTGGAAATAGAGAAAAGGAAGTTGGATGTGTGGTGATGATAGAATGGATTTACTTAAGAAAAGGTATGTAAAGAGGATATAAATAATGTAGAAAAAGGTAGATAAGAAAAGTATAGTCAGATGGAAGATGTAACAGAGGATAGTAAGGACTAGATAGGTAAGTTGAGTTTGTAGAGGTATAGGACTAGTCAGGTTTGGCATAGGGGCATACCCAGTATGATTTGAGGTAGAGTTTAAGTCTATTTTTAAAGAGAGATAAAGAGGTGAGTGAGGTTAGGTCACTAGGGAGAAGATTCCAGGATTTGCCAACAGTATTAGAGAAGAGAGAATCCCCAGCCCTGTTATGAGGTTTAGAGGTATATACAAGAAGTTTGTGTGATGAGCCTAAGGACTTGTGGGGTAATGAGATTTGTTAAACTTGGAGTGCTGGAAGGTTCATACAGAATGTTGTGGGCAATGGTTAGTTGGTGAAATTTAATCAGGTGTTATAGTTATAACCATCCTAGCTGATTTAAGTTTATACAATGATGTGTTCGAAATGGGTTGTCTGTAGCAAATCGTGCAATGTTATTATAGGACATTTCTAATTTGCTGAGGTTATTCTTGGAGAGATTAGTAAAAATGGGTGAGGCATAAAGGAGTGTTGAGATCAAATGAGTGTGAGCGATAGTAGTTTTAGCAGTAGGGGAAAGGAAGGGTTTAATCCTATAGAGAGTGCCAATTTTTTTGTTGACAGTCTTTATAGTATTGTTGATGTGGATGTCGAAGTTCAGATTATTGTCGATGGTGACCCCTAGTAGTTTGGTGGTGGAGTCTGGAGATATTATTGTGCCATTGGTAGATACCACAGAGAAATGTAGAGGCGAGGACTTTTGAGTTGGAGTGAAGAGGAGGAGTTTGGTTTTCTTTGGGTTCAAAAGAAGGCAACGCTGAGGGAACCATTGTTCAACTATGTTGAATACCTTCTGGGTGAGAGAGTGAAGGTCATGGGAGGATGTAGTTGAGCATAATAATGTGGAGTCGTCAGCATATTGTATACAAGTGGCTTGTCGGATAGCTAGATGAAGGTCGTTAATAAATGTAGAGAAAAGAAGAGGTCCTAGTATGGACCCCTGAGGGACACCTAAGGAAACAGGTAGTTGGGTGGATAAGGAGTTATGCCAAAATACTGCTTGCTGTCGTTTGTCAAGGTAGGAATGGAACCATTTTATGGAAAGTGGGTCTAATGAAAGAGATTTAAGTATGTTAATGAGAATCTGGTGGTTTACCATTGCAAATGCTTTAGAAAGGTCGATAAATAGAGCAGAAGAAAGATTATTCAGGTTTCGATTCCTGTTAATGTAGTCGGTAAAGTAAAGGAGGGCAGTGGTAGTACTGTGTGAAGGTCTGAAACCATGTTGACAGTTAGAAAGTAGATTATTTTCTATTAAGTGGTGGAGTAATTGTTTATGGATACATTTTTTCCATAATTTTAGCTAAAGATGAAAGTAGGGCGATGGAGTGATAGTTTGATAGCTCAGTGGAATGTCCACCTTTATGTAGGGGGATAATATGAGAGACTTTCCATAAGGTGGGCATGTAACCTTCAGTAATAGTTCTGTAGATCAGTATAGAAATAGGATAGGCAATAGCCTTGGATGATAGCTGTAGATATTCAGAAGGCAGTAGGTCTGCAGAAGGAGAGCATGATTTCAGTTTATTCAGTAGGGTTTGAATAAATGTTGTTGGGACAGGTTTGAAATGAAAAGTGAGAGGTGGGGTAAAGGAGTATGAAGGGAATGTGAAGGTATTATGTGATAGTTGACTAGCTAGTGTTTGGATAGCATCTGTAAAGAAGGTATTGAAGGTATTAGCTGTATGGATGGGATTTTTCCTAGCTGTATTTTGAGGGTTAGGTGTAGTGGCTTGACCTGGGTGGAGTAACTGCTTAATGCTAGCCCAGAATTTCTGTGGGTTGTTGTGGTTATCTTGTTGATATTGTAAGTAGTAGTTTTGTTTATCAGAGAGTATGGCCTTCTTTGTGTAATTTCTTAGCTGTCTAAAGGTTTGTTGGTCAGCAGGGTTTTTAGTCTTTCTCCATTTGGCCCAGTGTTTATTTCTGAGATGAATTTTGTGTTTGGTTTCATAAGAAAGCCATGGGGCAGACTTGGCCTTAATTCTAATAGATCTGGATGGAGTGTGGTGATTAAGAATGGCTAGGAAGGTAGAATTAAAGAAATTAACAGCTTCATCTAATGTAAGTTGTTTTAAGGGAACCCAATTGCATGCTCTTAGTTCCATTTGGAACCGGTCAGGGTTAAATTTCTTTTTGGATCTAATTTATTTGATAGAGATTGGAGTAGGGGTGTTTGCTTTTAGTCTGATGATGTAAGTAAGTGAGTGGTAATTTAAATCCTCGGGGAGGGTTCCAGACTCATAGTAGTGAGTGGGATTGTTTGTGAGAATCCAGTCTAATATACTTGCTTTCTTGTTAGCTTTATTTATTCTGGTGGGGGAGGTAATGGTTTGAGAGAAACCACTAGCTAAAGACATGCTTCTGGAGCATTTCTCCCCGGGCTTCCGCTGAAAACAGGATCTGTGGAACCTAGTCGGACTTTCCCAGTCAACAAATGTTAAATAAAAAAAAATATATAGGTTTATGTGGGTGGTAGGAAGAGTACTGTTATAGGAATTCCAGTCTAAATTTATATCGCCTAGGATTATGGTTTCTTGAGGCAGGTGTTGGGATAGCCAGCAGAGGATATTTTCCAAGGTGGCTATGTTATTACCAGGGAGAAAATACATACAGATAATATAGATTGATTTAGCATTGTTAAGTTCAAGTTTAGAGATGAGAATTTCAGTATTGGAGTCTAGGGATATATTGCAATTGTAAGTTGTTAATTGCAAGCCAGATTTAAATAGAATAACAACCCCACCACCTTTCTTAGCTACTCTGTCAACTCTTAGGATATTATATCCAGGTGGGATAATTTCATTATCTTTGATGGCAGGTTTTAGCCATGTTTCTGTTAGGCAGATCATATCAAAGGAATATACTTCTAGGAGAGCATGGAGTTGAGTCACTTTGTTATTGATATTACGTATATTAAGATGAGCTAGTAGGAGAGAGTTTGAAGGTTTGGTAAGGGGATAATTGCAAGATTGATTATGGTTGTGAAGGGAGATAGGGGTTGTTGTTGGGCCAGGGTTAGGCTAAATATCACCATCCTTTACTGTGAGGAGTTGTACTAGATAGCTTGGGTTAGGGAATTTGCTGTAAAGAGGTAACACTCTTTTGAGATATAGTGTATTATATTTAATGTGAAGTGTTCTATAATACTTTGCATGTAGGTAGCTAGGTGAGCATGTTATGTTTGCATGGTCATGTAGGTGTGGTAAGGGTTGAAAGTTGGTTTGTTGGTTGGGGTAGTTAGTATGTGGATATATTGGGTGTTCATATGATGAGAGTAGATAGACACTGGTTAGAAGTGGTAGTGGTAAAATAGTAAAATAGAGTAGAAATAGAAGAGGGTTGGTTGGATTAGCCATTTATAAGGATTGGCTATTTGTTCTATATATGTGTAGATGTAAGTATGTAAACTGGGAGTAAGTAAAGATAGGAGGGAGTGGAGATTATGGAGGGGAGTGGTTAGGGATAGGAGATGAAAGAGAAGACGGCCAATAGGAAGTGGAGAGAGAGGTAATGGGAAGAGGAAGAGGTGTGGTTAGATAGTATAAGAGTAGGACCCCTGGGGCGGGTGGGAAATGGGGGCAGGGAGGGGAGCAGAGTGAGCTTGCAGGGCGAATGGAGTGGGTAGACACAGAGACTAGAGCAGTTGTAGAGGAAAAACAATCAGCAGGACTAAATATGTGAAGGTAAGCTTTCAAAGCCAGATGAGATAAAAGCCAGAGGGAGGAATATCTAAACCTTCCAATAGATACTTATTAAACAAAAAACCTGTAGTAAAAAGAGCCACAATAAAAATACATACAATAGCTACATACCACAGGGTTTAGACGTCAGCAGAGGGAGCAGACAGCAGCCAGGGCAAATCTCTAATCCTAAAGATGGCGGCCCACTAAGTGTAGGGTATTTATGGGAGTTTGAGGAATAAAGGTAGTGAGGGGAGGGGAATAAGGGGAAGTGCAGGTGGGAGGGGCAAGGGAGCAGGTAAAGTCAAAGAAGGTGATTGGACATCATGCAGTGCAGGTAAAATGTAGCAAGTAAGACGGTTTAGATAAGTGTGGGCTAAGACCAATGGGAAAAAAAATAAAAACGGAGTGCTAAGAGAGTGACAGGCAATGGTATGTTGATATAGACTAAGGACTAGAGCAGGAGACAGAGACTGGAGCAGTTGTAGAGGAAAAACAATCAGCAGGACTAAATATGTGAAGGTAAGCTTTCAAAGCCAGATGAGATAAAAGCCAATGGGAGGTGTTCCTAGGAAAGGTAGTAGTAGATAATAAGTAGAACAAAGTGAGGTGGGAGAATAGGATAGCAAGTGCAAGTATAAAAGGAGAAATTGGGTAAGAAGCTAGGTAATAGAGAGAATGAGAAGGGAGTGAGGCTGGGTAAAGGGTGCCACCTAGTGGACAGGTCTAAAAAAGCAGGCAGATGTAGGAAGGAGTCAGATGGAGAAATCAGGGGAAAGGTGGGCGCTTAGTGTAAAAGGAGGGCTTCTAAGGAGGAAGGGAGAGAGAGAGAGTGATTTATGTATAGAATGGGGGGAAGAGGTGGCTGGCTGCCTTAGCTCAATCCATAAATTACCACCTGTAGCAGCGGTACACTAGTATAATGGCAATTCAGGCAGGAGTTGTTTAATACACATACTTTCTTGTATCCTTGTTATAGGGTTTGTAGAGCAGATAGGCTGAGAGGTGTGTCGCAGTTAGTTGCAGGGGTTCCTTTAGGTTCAAACTGATTAGTGCTGGAAGCACACGTAGAGCAGGGAACTTAAGGAGTCAAGAGAGACAAGGAAGTTATTAGAAACATGGGTTAGCACATAGCAAGTTAAGAGTGAGTATATAATACTAAAACATTCACCTATAGTTATATGTAGATAAATAAAACAGTACAGAATATATTATACCTATACTTATATGTAGATAGCAATTAGACAGTGCAATATCCTTGTATATCGGATGGAACTAGTCACTCACAGAGGCAGATAAGTTAAAAAATAGCAGTTACACAATAACCTAACCCTGGTAGCAGCAGATGAAAAACATAGTCAAGCAATTATTTAAATGCTGCATGGCAATAAAACACTTTCAGCAAAATTTATATGTCCCTAGAATTAGTGGTAACAAGAGGGTACAAGTAAAAGTTATTCCTACCTATTTAATAGCAATAATAGATAGTCATCAATTACACAAACACTAAGGAGGACTGTGCTGGGTCAGGACAGGCTAGAAAGATTGTGAAATTACACAGTAACAGCTAATCAGGAATAGAGTGAAAGAAAAAAACTAGGCTTCAGAGTAAGCGCTTAGGAGGCGCCGCTCAAGAGCAAATTACCAGTTATGGAAAAAAAAAACAAGGTGAATATGGTTATGCTCAGAGTAGGATCTGCCTGAGAATAGGGAATTAATAAACTTGCCGTATTCGGCTTGTTATAATATGATAGGCAGTCTGTGCCCTTATCGGCTTGTTATACAAGCCAGGAATAGTAAAATTGCCGTAGTCGGCTTGTTTAAAAGGCCAGAGGCAGTCTGTGCCATTGTCAGCTTGTTACAGATGCCAGTGGCAGCCTTAATACCTATGAAACTTCCACATTACCTTATTGGCTTGTTCCACAAGTCAGAATTTATGAAATAGCCATAGTCAGCTTGTTAAAAAAAGGCAGAGGCTGTCTGTGCCATAGTCGGCTTGTTACGGAAGCCAGCGACAGTCTCTAATACATGAGAATTCCCACTTTACTTTATTGGCTTGTTATACAAGCCAGGAATAATCAATTGCCAAGGTTGGTTTGTTAGAAAGCAAGAGGCAGACTGTGCCATTGTCGGCTTGTTACTGAAGCCAGTGGCAGCCTTAAATACCTATGAATTTTCACTTTACAAGTAATTGCTGCTAGATAGGTAAGCTTGCTCTTAGAGCTAAAGGAAAAACACTACGAGGGTAGTGTATTACCAAGGGCAGTGGCCAGGCTAGGGAACAGTCTGTACCATAAAGGTCCGTAGTGATCAAAATGATCTGGTATACTAGTGACCAGAAAAACACAGATTTCAGTGTAGGACCCACAGTATAATTGCTTTGTTTGTCAAGAAGCCACTAGACCAGCAAGTACAACTGGTTAAATTGCTAGGCTCAGGTTACCTTTAGTGAAACACCATGAGGTAGGCGTAGTGGGCAGAGCCGTGCCCAGGCTTTGGAACCAGCGATGTAGAAACACTGTGGTGTAAAATTTGTAGCAGGGTAGATAGCTTACAGAAATGCCGCTATCAGCTTAACATGCTACAGGCATTGGGTAGAGCGTTTTTCGATCTAGGGATGGCTTTGCATCAACAAGCGGTGATATAGCTACTATAGGTAGTATTCAAGAAGGAAACGCTACTAGCGGGTCAAGTGTGCAAGCAATCAATAGTTAGAGCATTTGCAGTCTAGTTAAGGCTTTACAAAGGGTGGGAAAGCAGTCGCCATTAGAATTGTACATGTAGCAAACGCTAAAAAATAATGCTAAACAGTTTTCTTGCTAGAGTAGCACAATACAAGCACTCCAAAAAATACTTTATACTATGAATAAACTTTGAGAGCTCAGACAGTCTATAAAACTGCTTTACAAAATGACAGGAAACAAGAAAGAGAGCTCAGACAGTCTATAAAACTACTTTACAAAATGACAGGAAACAAGTTGCTACAACATTTGTACAATACAAGCACAGTTAGGTTAAGACATCAAGCAAAGGCCTGGATGGCTTGGAATATCTAAACCTTCCAATAGATACTTATTAAACAAAAAACCTGTGGTAAAAAGAGCCACAATAAAAATACATGCAATAATTACATACCACAGGGGTTAGACGTCAGCAGAGGGAGCAGACAGCAGCCAGGGCAAATCCCTAATCCTAAAGATGGCGGCCCACTAAGTGCAGGGTATTTATGGGAGTTTGAGGAATAAAGGTAGTGAGGGAAGGGGAATAAGGGGAAGTGCAAGTGCAGGTGGGAGGGGCAAGGGAGCAGGTAAAGTCAAAGAAGGCGAATGGACATCATGCAGTGCAGGTAAAATGTAGCAAGTAAGACAGTTTAGATAAGTGTGGGCTAAGATCAATGGGAAAAAAAAATAAAAACGGAGTGCGAAGAGAGTGACAGGTAATGGTATGCTGATATAGACTAAGGACTAGAGCAGGAGACAGAGACTGGAGCAGTTGTAGAGGAAAAACAATCAGCAGGACTAAATATGTGAAGGCAAGCTTTCAAAGCCAGATGAGATAAAAGCCAGAGGGAGGTGTTCCTAGGAAAGGTAGTAGTGGACAATAAGTAGAACCAAGTGAGGTGGGAGAATAGCATAGCAAGTGCAGGTATAAAAAATGTATTATCTGTTAACATTTCCTGAAATTCCCCTTCTTCTTCCCCATGAACTTCTTCAGTTTCCACCTTGCCTGTAAAAATCCTGTTCAGAATCATGTCCAACATTATTAGTAGAGCTGAATTGGCCATTTCTAGCCAAAATTCTTTTGGATTACTGTAACTCCACTCAAACCAGACTCAATGCATCATAGGATACATTTACAAATTCATCATAAAGCATCAGTGCTATTATAAATAATGATAATATACACAAGCACACAGCAGCTGTGAATCTCTTATCATCACAAAGCCAAGTATTCGTATGATATTTAACATGTAATATCATGCTCCTAAACATTAAATTAATGTCGCATTACAAAACAAAGGGAGATACCAGACCACAGCAGATAAAACCGTACACAAATTTATTCCAATAGCAGAGAGAGTGAGCGCTTTTGCAGCCAAAGCTGCTTCATCAGACATAGAATAATTTAATTTCCTGTTATTTAAATCCATTCCAACCAATCATAAATAAACAGCAATTAACACACAGTTATCCAATACAATACTATTGATCAAATATTTCAAAATCTAAAAGTATGTATTAAAAATATATGTATATGTTACAAAAATATATAGTGGGTATAAAAACACCTACAAAAAAGATATCCACACAAAATTATCTTTTGAGAGGTCTGTTAGGGGGGGTTAAATAAATGTCCATTTATCTACCGTATGACAAAAAGAGATTCTCCATTGATTCCTCTAAAACTAGCATGTATTTATTTTTGACTTATTCTACTGGGTTTCTAAGGTCAAGGGCAAACTGAATTACAGTTGAAAGAGACATATTGTGGAGTGACATATAGATACACACAGATATAGTTGATATAGATGTAGATACAGATATAGAGATATATAGCAGTATATATTTGGTAACTTGAGAGGTAGACAGTTCCAAAAAAAACTTTTCACCCACAGCCTAGAAACTATGGAAATTATAGTTTGTTTTCAAAAGGTTATATACAATATGGCTACTGTTCAAATTAATATATTCCACCTTCTTGAAATGTATGATATTAGATTACATTATAATAGATTTTAGATTGTTACATAAGAAACATGCTATTAGATCTAGCATTTTTTCAAAGTTGTCAGAACTAGCATTTTTACAGAATTTAAAATGAACTCACAAATACATTCAGAGTTATCAATTGACTCAGATGAGCATTATTAACATACTTGCATATGTATGAGAAAGGCATCCAAGTAAGTTTAATAAGGCAGTTATGCATTGCACTGCTTGCCAAAATCTGAAAAAGAAGCATCTGATGTTCATGTTTTTTTTTTTTTTTAAGTTGTGATTATGTCAGTGTCTGAAACATTTTCCTGGAACTCAGGTTATTCAGAGCAAATATCTGTACAATTATGTATATTCAATCACCTGTGTTGAACTGACTTACATGCGTTCATCTTCCTTGCTACAACTTTTAGACAAAAAGCATTCTAAAAGGTGTCGGATCTAGATATACATTCAATATGTACCCAAGTAGTCCAATCCCAAGTTCTGGCAGCACATTTATGTCGTGTCATTGTCTAGTACTAAACCTACAGCTATACAACAGTTTCAGACTGTGTGATTTCTCTTGTCTTTTTTCTGAAGTCATCTACATGGGAGTTTATATTCTCACTATACATGCATGTTAAATGTGTCACATAACTGTTATCACAAAACACATCCATTGTAAGTAAAAACATTGTACATTTGAAGTAAAAGCAAGGATTTTTGTCAATGAATTTCTCTCAAACTTTCAATTCATCATTGAAAACTGACTTATTTCTCACTCAAATATTGCAATTTTATGTGCATTAAGTTTACTTTTACCCAAAAAGATAGTTTATATATATATATATATATATATATATATATATATATATATATATATATATATTTATAAGCCGAAAAACAAACACCAATCACAACCAAAGTGACGCATAGCTCACAACACCAGTGTTCCACCCAACAACAGCCCCTAAGGCAAGACAATGTACCCAACACTTTAGTCATAGGTGACTCTATAGTCAGGCACACTGATGTCCCACTCACCAGGCTGAACAAGGAGAAAATTACAATCAGCTGCCTGTCGGGGGTCAGGATCCGCCACATAACGCATGCACCCAAGTCACTCCACAACAAGTACAAGTACGACTCTGTCATTGTCCATGCTGGAGTGAATGACTTGAGACGTACCTCGCTGGACTACATGAAAAGAGACATGGAAGAGCTCTTGGATCATGTGACCCAGGCAGGTATAACCCTAGCCCTGAGTAGCATCCTGCTTTCACCCAGAATGATACCACAGTATAAGGACAAAATTATTGACTTCAACAATTGGCTAAGCTTCTGGTGTCAGTCAAAGGGGATCCAGTATTTGTCTGCCTGGGAAGACATGATCTAAACACCACAATGCTTTGCCAGAGATGGTCTACACCTGTCACCCCTGGGATTCAGGTTACTGGCTAAAGCTCTTGTCACCCCTATAGTGCCTTTTTTAGGCAAGGTTCAAAGGATAAAACCACCACCATAACAGATGCAAGCACGCAAAATCTGATGGTAATGCTACTCAATGGTTGAAGTCTAAACCTCAAAATACACTCTCTCGAGGCACTCCTAAAAATGGAGAATATCGATATCTATGCAGTAACTGAGACCTGGTTCAAGACTCCAGAGAGCACCCCTGCAATACCAGGCTACAATTCTTACCACACTTTTTGGCCACAGAACCAAGACTGAAACACTAAAGGTGGAGGAGTGTCCATATTCACCAAGGATATTCACACCTCCAGGCTAATTGCCTAACGCAATACATCTGAAATTCTCCAGGTGCAACTAGCACTAGGTAAGGCTGCAATCCAAACTGTAGCTTGCTACATATCCCCCACCATGCCCCAAGATTCTCACTACACCTTTCTAAGCATACTGGAAAATATTAAGATACAACCAAACACCCTAATACTGGGTGATTTCAACTACCCTGCCATTAATTGGGAAAACTACTCGGGTACCAACTCTTTTTCCCAACGGTTCTTGGAATTCATAAATTCCAATGCCCTGGATCAACTAATCCATTGTCCCACCAGGGGCTCCAATATCCTAGACCTGGTCATTACCAACATGTGAGATAGATGCTCCACACCAGTGGTCACCCCCTCATTGGTCAGGTCTGACCATAAGCAAATCACCTTTGACATCCACATCCCACCCCCCCAGTAAGGAAACCTCCTTAAAAAACTTCTCCAAAGCCAACTTCATGCTACTGAAGTCAGAAGTGACAAACTTCACAACACCCATGCAGACGGGATCTGGAGGTTCGACTGCAGAATCTTACATTAAGGCACCGTATGAGCACATCCACTCGTGCATGAATCGTGCCATCCCAAATAGAACCAAGATGCTCTTTTCCAAAAAAAGGAAGCCAATTTGGTGGTCCAATGCTATAAACAAACTATACAACAGAAGAAAGAAACTGTTGCAGAAAAGAGGAAAATCCCAGGATGCAAATAACTCCCTCACCAGCCTCAGTAAGGAGCTGAGATCCCTCATAAAATCTTCAAAAGCTAGTTACGAAAATAAAATTGCCAAAGATTCCAAAAACAACCACAAGGCATTCTAAAATTATGTCAAGAATCTAAATGGCAATGCTCAGATCTGCTCTGAGCTACAACAGAATGGCATTAAATATACTGATCCCAAGGATATTGCCAATATCCTGGCAGATCGATTCAGTGCCAACTTCACCCACTCTCACCCCCTAAAGGGCCCATCTCAATACCAAAAGATTGCCAAATTCAATACCAAAAGATTGCCAAATTCTGATAATCACGGCCACACAGGTAAAAACCGCACTCTCCAAAGCTAAGAATACAGCATCCATGGGACCAGATGACATCCCAGGCTGTGTACTACATGAACTACAAAATGAACTGGCACCTCACATAAGTGTCATGTTTAATCATAGCCTCACCTCAGGCTTTGTGCCCACTGAATGGTGCACAGCTACAGTTATCCAGCTCCACAAGGGAGGATCTGCCTTGGATCCTGGGAACTACTGTCCCATCAGTCTGACAAGCCTGATCTGCAAGGGCATGGAACGCATTATCATGGAACTTATAAGCAAAGACATTGGTAACCTTCAAACACTGGACCCCACCCAGTTTGGGTTTGTGAAGGGCCGATCTTGTCTCCTGAATCTGATTGACTTCTTTAAATCAGTCTCCAGAGCTGTGGACGAGGGTAAGGTGGTCCACACAGCCTATCTGGACCTTGCCAAGGCCTTTGACACCATCCCCCATTCTGGAATCATAGATAAACTTACTAAGCTGGGCATAAATCCCTACATCACTCCATGGGTTGCCAACTCGCTTATTGACAGAACCCAGACAGTAAAAGTAGCAGACTCCAAATCCAGCTCCAGACAAGTGACAAGTGGAGTACCTCTGGGTTCAGTCCTGGGACCACTCTTGTTTGGCATCTACTTCTTTAAAGTACAGGCCAACACTAAGGGACTCTGGCTAACAAAGTTTGCAGATGACTGCAAACTGGGAGCCATTATTGAATCCCCAAATGATGTGGATATTCTACAAAAGGGCCTTAAAGAAACAGATGCCTGGTGCCAGAGCCATGGGCTCAAGCTTAATGCCAAGAAATGTATAGTTATCCCCTTTAGAAAAAAACATGTACCCATGAATTACCACATAGGTGGCAGTACACTAAACATCAAAAATGTGATGAGTGACTTAGGGACACAGGTGGACAGTGGTCTCACTTTCGATAACCACATCACCAAAACAGTCAGAAAATCCTTCTATGTGGCACACCTCATCACTAACGACTTTTCATCCAGAAAAAAGGAGGTCATTGTCCCACTGTACTCATCCCTCATTAGACTCATTATAGAGTATAATGCCCCGTTTGGTATGTACCTCACAAAATATCTGCAACAGCTGGAAAGGCCACAGAAATACCTCACTAAAAGAATCACAGGTCTAAAGCAGATGCCATATGCTGACCGTCTAAAAGAACTCCAGCTATACTCTGTGGCATATTGTCTACTCAGAGGTGATATCTGCTTAACATACAAGACCATGTCAAACCCTGAGCTGTTGGACATACTCCACTTAAAGAAATCCCAATCCCTCAGAGCCACATGCTCCAGAGATCTAAACCTTGTCATCACAATGAACAAAACATGCTGGAGGGATAGGTTCCTGACCCAGAGACTCCCCATACTCTGGAACAGACTGCCCAGACATGCCAAGCAGAGAGCCTCATTGGCCCACTTCAAAAGGAACCTTGATGATTGGATGGGAGATAGGAAATTCACCCCGGGAATCATGTCAGTCGCTCTGCTAGACAGGGGTCCAGAGAAGTAAGTATTGTGGGAAGAAATATCCATGGAATTGTTATGGCTAGGCTTGCATAGGCCCTTGGGCCGATAGCCTAGTACCAACCTATGAACCTATGAATCTATATACCTATATATATATATATATATATATATATATATATATGTGTGTGTGTGTGTGTGTGTGTGTGTCTATAGACATAGAGAGAGATAGAAAGAGATAAATAGAAGTGGGAGTGTGACGGTGCAGCTCCTTATGTGGGGTGCACATAGGCTTTTTTCCCACTGGAAAAAGATGCCTTTTTAACACATTTTTGGTTTGACTTTTTTTTTTTTTTTTTTTTTTTTTTCAGTACTCTGGATTGTTTGAGTTGAGAGTAGATGGATTTTTGTTTGACTTTAAAGTCATGGATCCATTTATAGTGCTTAAATACAACACCTTCATCTATAAAGGGTATTTCTGCATTAACCTTGATTTAAGTACCTATAATACACAGGAAGATCTAGATGTGATAAATAATAATACAACAGAAGCTATCCAAAAAGCTCAACTTATTTTGGACAAATTATTAACTGTTTTCCATTCATCTAATAATGTTGAGGCTCTTTTAAATCTGATCAGCAGCAGCAACAGGAAGTCTTCAACTGAAAGTTCAGGAAGTGATGCCACAGTCATAGCCAATGACTTAGTGGATTATGGAGGGTCTTTCATTAACAAAAATGTTGTTAATCCATTTGCAACATTTGTCAGTGCTTCCAATAATGTTATTACCTTTGTAAAAAGTAATGGACTACAAACTAAGACATCAAACTGTAAGTCTAACATTTTTAATATGGAAAAGAAACTGTTTAAATTGCGTTCACTTGAATATGACAACTTTTATTTGCATACTTGTGTAGAACGCAAACAAGTGCCATTTGGCTTAAGATGCTATAGGTTTCCGAATGCTATTAAGGAAACTCACAGCATTTTTAAAGATTTGTTCACTGTGTATAACAATGTAGGGATAGAGGCTTTAAAACTTTTAATTAAGCACATTTGCAGTCAGATAACTGTATTAAAACAAGAAATATGTGAACTGAATTAATGTATTGTAAACCATGATCAGTTCGGCATGTTTAAGTAATTTTATGATAGTATTGAAGGTAAACTTCAAAGATACAACCTTAACTAATAGAAAGCGTAACAAACTGGCTCGAGAGTCTTTAGCTTATGCAAACAACACAGCATTTGTTTAGAGTCAAAAATCAAGCGGTCTTGTTAATAAAGGTACTACTAATAGCTTTAGAAATGTTAAAGATACCAGAAACATTGACAAGGGGAATTCTGTTGAACATAATCATAATAGTAACGGAGACAGTGGAAATGTAACAAATGAAGCAGAGAAAGGTACTAGCACTAACAATGATGTTTCACACTGTCCAAACAACCCTTTTCCCCCAAGTCATCCAAGACAGACAACAATGTGACCACTACCAAAGGAAAGGGGAACCTGGGGAACAAGAAGAAGGGGAGATATCGAAAAAAATAGTACCTTTATGCATAATATATAACCTTAGTGATTTATCACTTAGTGAAAGTCAAACAAAAGCTCTGGAAAAAGGGTTTTCTTTTGTACCTGGTATTAAAACTCCATTAACTGACATTATTTTAGATATAAATTATACATCAGAAAATTAAATCTTAGATATGTTTTTGACAGAGTAGAACACAGAAACAGTACTAAATGTAAAAAAACAAGTAATGTGAACCCGAAATTGACATCTACACTCAATATATTTAATGAATTGTGTGAAAATAACATCAGGTGTATAAGTAACAGTCGGGGGACACATACAACTTATAGTAAAAACAAAAACAAAAATAATAATAAAAGTAAAAGGTATTTTTGGGACCAAAGAGAAATGAAAATTTTGACTGACTTGAGAAAGAGCCAACAGTATAGGTTTATGAAAGGCGATAAGGGTAATGGGCTGGTCATAGTGAGAATATCTGATTATCAAATGTGTATCAAGGAATTACTAAATGATAAAAAGAATTATCAGTTAGTAAAGATACAATGAGGAGAAACTTTCACAACACAGACCAACTCTTGATGGAATTGTTGAATAACAATTACATTAATTTGGACACCTATGAATTCCTATTAAACACCTATGAATTCCTTTATGTAGAATAACCTCTGTTAGGTGTTTTCTTTGGTATTCCAAAGATACACAAAGATGTGACCAACCCACCCTTTAACCCATAGTGTCAGCCAAAAAGGGAAAAACTGTTACCATCTCCCATTATTTGGATCATTTGCTGAACTCCTTAGTAGTCAAGACTCCATATTTTTTGAAGGATTCTTGGGAGTACTTGAACCTTCTTAGAAATTATACTTTTACAGGTACAGAAACATTACTAGTTACCATAGATGTAGTATCCCTGTACACTTCTATTGACCAAAGTATGGGGATAGAAGCTGTGAAGAGTTTTTTGAAGGAACACACTAAGCTTGATAATATAACGGTGCCGTCCATTTTCCTTTTGCTTGATTTGGTGTTGAAAAATAACTTTTTTTATTTGACGAAAAAATATACCGTCTGACCTGTGGGGTTGCTGTGTGTGCTAAAGTAGTACCAGCTTACACTAATTTAGTGTTACGTTGGTGGGAACTGTCCTTCCTGACCAAATTGGAGAGATTGAAATACGTCTCCTTTTATAGGAGGTTTATCAATGATTTGGCTTTTGTCTGGAATGGATCTACTGATGAGTTAGGTCTATTTTTGGATGACATAAACAGACACAGGATGGGACTGAAGTTCACTTTGAGTGAAGTTGGCATGAATGTGCACTTCTTGGACTTGAATATAAACATGAATCTTGAAGAAAAAAGATTCACTAGTACTGTGTTCAGAAAGGACACCTACACTAATAATTTTCCTTATTTTTAGAGTGGTCATCCTTTATTCATGAAGCTGAACTTGGTCAAAGGACAAATTATACTCCTCAGTAGACTGATTTTGGATAATGAAAATTTCATTTCTGAGGCAAACAAACCTATTTTTATGTTTGTCCGGAGAGGGTATCCATATGAAAAACTGAGAGAAATTTTCGGGCAGATATTATTGATTAGGATGGAGAAATTCCCATTAATTTTAACAAGTGGGTTTATATCTAACAGCAATAATGGGAAAGCAAAAGAAATGGGCTGTGCCTTTTCTGTTCCTATTAGTATTGACTGCTATAGTATTAAACAGGTAATTTGGGAAACCGAGACTTAGCTAGAGTATTAGGGGACCACCCATATTTCATTTACAAAAAGCTTGCAAGTCTAAAGTTTATTTTACAAATAGGAGAACATAAAACTGTTAGAGGAGCTACTGGTACCTACCCATGTTATAACTGCAAACAATGCAGGTTCATCAATTCATCAAAAAATATATTTTTCCCACACATTAATAAAATGGTGGTTAGTAAAGGCAGATAT
This sequence comes from Protopterus annectens, assembly GCF_019279795.1. Lineage (NCBI taxonomy): Eukaryota > Metazoa > Chordata > Ceratodontiformes > Protopteridae > Protopterus > Protopterus annectens. Next base: position 101,247,116 of record NC_056736.1, read on the forward strand.
AGCTGCAAAAGTATGGGGTAGTATATTTGGCAACCTGCTCCACCTGTCATAATTTATATGTGGAGAAAACAACTAGAGCCCTTTACAAAAGAATTTATGAACACCGTTTGGCTATTAGAAATAAAGACACTAACAATGCTTTAGCCAAACATGCCTTGGAGTGTTCTAATTTCAAAAAAATTGTATTTTTTGTGTTGGATGAAATAGCCTTGACTCCATTTGTCACAGAATTTAGCAATGCTCTTGAAAACAAGGAGATTAGATGGCAGGTTTTCCTTAGGGCAGATCATATTCCTGGTCTGAATGAGACCTTAAATGTTAAATGCCTTTTAAACAGCAGATTATACTATTAAATAATTTATTTGACACGTATTGTTGTAGCAGGCACACACTGGTATGTGCTATAAGCTTTTTTTATACATGTCAAGTGAAATATTTTACATTTGATATTTTTGCCTTTAAGAAAATGGTATGCATTAGTTAACAATTAGATGAATGGACATTTGATTGGTTTATTTATTAATCAAATTTTGTATTTAAAGTTGATTAATTGATTCACTGGTCAGTTCTGAAGAAGTTCGTTGTGATTAAAATTAAAGAAAGCGCTTAACTTTTCATCTGTGTGGATAGTCATCATTTTGTCTTTTTTTCACATTTTTATTCAGAAACAACTAGTACTTTCACTGAGATTAGTTCAGTATAAGACAATATAAAATGTGTCATAACTAAGGATACTTGATGCTCACTAAGTACACAGTGTAGTGTTTGAATACATTTTAACTGAACACTGAGACATGTAATCATATGAACATGCAAGCACATATGTGTTGAGACGAGGATGTAAATGTATCTTCATGTTTGCATGCTCTGGCTTCATGTGTTATTGCACATAACCTAGAAATTGCTAGAGTGGCTTTAAATAAGTCACTTGAACCATTCAGCAAAGCTTCCTTTTCACAGCTGCTGCTATTGCTAGGCAGAATTACTTGTTTACCTTGTTCAAACACAGGAGCCCTTTCACTTTAAGGTGTTCTCCTAAATAACCATCTGGCTGTAATTCAGGCAAAATTATAAACAGGGATTGGATCATACTAAAATCTTGAAATTGGGGTTTAATGTCAGCTATCATTAGAGTGTTAAACCTTACATGTTTTTATAAAAGGAGAGAGTTTGGGCCAGATTCCAAAGGACTTGGCCATGGAATATCACCAGCCACTGAGCAGTTACTCTACACCCAAGTTCAAAAGATATAGCTCTTTCAGTCCCCATTCAGTTTAAGTTAATGTCAACTTCCAGAACCCAGCACCCAATTTTAAAAAGGGGAATCAAGGTTGCAGTGATGAACTACTCACTTTTGTAAATTGGTGAGGATCGCTAATGCATAAGGCTGACTCAATGGAGAATCCCATTTAAGAGAATAGAAAGTATTGATAAAGCAAGTGCTTCATCCGGCTGTAGGACAAGGTGAAAAAGGCAGCACCTAATGGGAAGTCAGGCACCTTTCACTAGCTTATTCCTCATTCAGGTTGGATACAAATAAAGCTTTACTGCCAGTATCGGATGTTGGGATGAACATAGGATGGTGGGTATACACAGATGTGTGTGTGTGTGTATGTGTGTGTGTGTGTGTGTGTGTGTGTGTGTGTGTGTGTGTGTGTGTGTGTGTGTGTGTGTGTGTGTGTGTGTGTGTGTAATGCAAGCCATCCATCAAATTCCACTGAGGTCATATCTCATTACAGAGTAGATTGAAATCCTAGGTAGCCTAGTGTCCCTGTATTGAGGCTTCTCTTCTGGGATAGGGAGAATGGAGTCATGACAGCCATGCTGCCTAACATGCCTGGATTCACTAGCCTGTTTTACAGCTGGAGCTGCAGCTCTAACTGTATGTCAGATCTAGTACTGCAAGTAGGCTACCTATCTGCAATACCAAGACTGATATACAGATGTAGCTGCTGTGCCACAGAACTTCAACTGGACTTGTCAACTGCCTGAGTCCTAGGGGATGTTCAATATATCATGAGATTCGTTAACATAAACATTACATGGAATGTTAAAGAATCTCATTATCTCATTACTGGTTCCAAAAGTAGCAAGACTCCATTCAGGATTTGGCATTGTGAGCTACTGAACTGGATGCACCCCATCTCCTGGCATGATGACATCTCCAGGGGTAGGGCTGAGTTCACTGTTCAGTGTAATGAAAACTGGATGGAAAGGGCTGTTTAAACTAGATAATCTGGGTTTTTGGAATTTGGCCCCTTATGTTCCAGTAGAAAAATGAGTAGGGAAGATAATGGGCCAAATTCACTCAGGTCCACCATCAGCTCTAAGCTCTAACATACAATATTAATTCTGGTGGTGGTCTTTTCTTATTCAGACACAGGCCAACCACAGTGATCCTATAAATGAGGCATTCTGATGGGGTTGCTAATGCTAATTAGCCATGTGATCCCCTAAGAAATGCATGCAGTAAGATATTTATGGAGCTGATTCAGAAATCGTTTGGCTGAATGAGTTCGTTCTAATGACAGAGTTAATGAACTCTTCTAAAAGTTCTCATTCACCCATTACTTTCAATGGATGACACTGTGTTAGCTGTAATTGCTGAGGAATTTAGCAGACGCATAGTTGTGTTTGTGAATATTTGTGTCTGTGTGGATGTGTGTGTGCATGAAACTGTGTGCCTACCTGGGTGGCTGCAGTAGGAATGTTAGTTAGGGGACAGGTAGAGGTTTGTGCGTGCGTGCGTGCGTGTGTGTGTGTGTGTGTGTGTGTGTGTGTGTGTGTGTGTGTGTGTGTGTGTGTGTGTGTGTGTGTGTGTGTGTGTGTGTGTGTGTGTGTGTGTGTGTGTTTATGTGTATGTATGCACACCTGTATGTAAGGGTGAATGAGCAAGTGTGTCCATGAATGGGATGGGGTGTGTGTGTGTGTGTGTGTGTGTGTGTGTGTGTGTGTGTGTGTGTGCATGTGTATACGAATGTACGAATGTGTGATTGTGTGCATGTATGTGTGTATCTGTAGAGTCTGTCATATCTCTAAATACGTCTAGATTAATGAACAAATCCTAAAAAAATGGGGGGAACACTGGACACCAGGAAAACCTTAGAAGTATGCTGAACTCGGTTACAAAGTTAATAGAACAATTTTGTTGCATGAAATGTGTATGGGTGAGGGATCGCTATATACCAGTGTCCTTAAGACACTTAAAGTTAATAGAAAAACAGTTCTGAATGAAAAAACGATCTATAGATGGTGGAAACTAAACACTAGGGATACACTTTAGATATCACCCTACAGTCATTTAAAAAGTTAATAGAACAACAGTTTTCCAGCATGAAGTATGTTTGGAGGGAAAATACTAGACCCCAGGGATACTCCTTAATTGTTATTCTTAGTCAACTAACAAAGTTAAAATGGTTTCAAACCTTCTGTACTTGGCACAGAAAACATTTTGAGTCTCCCATGCTAACACCAGACACCAGTGACATAATTTCAATTTACACTAAGTTTAAAAAAAAAAATTACCAGGAAAAACATTTCTAACCTTGTACTGTTTGTACAGAGAGCAGCTCCTTAGCAAGACATCACTTTAGTCCTTTGAGCTAACACTAATCAGTAAGGAAATATTTAAATATTACCTGAAGTCAAATTAGGAAAAAAATAAGAGTGTGAAAAAAGCTTCAAATTCAATACCTTTAGTACATAAAACAGCTCTAGTCCTGTACTCTAACTGATGACTTCATGGAGGGCTGGCTACTGCAGTCTGATGTATTTGAAAAACAAGAAGTATGAAACTTTAAAGTCTGGCATTACTGACCGATTGTAATGGTCCACGGCTAATGAGAGACAGGGCAGGTTTAAGCAGAAAACCAGGACAATTCTGAAAACCCAACAGCATATAAGATGAACAAAGGTATAACACAACAAATTAATAACTAAATAACCAAAAAGATACTGGTGTGTGGGAAGCTGTGAACCACCAGGACACAGAATTGGTGAACAACGCTTTTATTGGAGGAAACGTAAGTGTAACTAAAACAAAATCATGAATAATGGTGTGTCCATGCGGTGGGGCTCACATACTTCTAAATGGCCATGCTGAAAACTTCCAGACAGAGTCAGGAGGCAAGCTTAATGACATCCGGGAAAATTTTTAAATATCACTGCAACTTAGTTAAAATATTAGTATATCTACAGGTATAGCATTGCAATGCATTTTCTGAATGCTAGGAAGAATGAAAGCCTGACGTCTGGCATTATTGACTGTCTATAATCATCTGTGACTTAAGAGGGGCAGGGAAACAAGAAACTATATCAGGGATGATCTGTAACATAATGTAACAAACAGGTAAGATGTATGGCCATGTGTCTGCATGTGCAAGTGTATGTGTATATGCATGCATCCGTGTGTGTGTGTGTGTGTGTGTGTGTGTGTGTGTGTGTGTGTGTGTGTGTGTGTGTGTGTGTGTGTGTGTGTGTGTGTGTGTCTGTGTGTGTGTGTCTGTATATACAAATGTGTGATTGTGTGCATGTATGTGTGTATCTGTAGAGTCTGTCATATCTCTAAACTCTCCTAGATTAATGAACAAATCCTAAAATAAAAATGGAGGGAACACTGGACACCAGGAAAACCTTAGTTGTATGCTGAACTCAGTTAACAGAACAACATTTTTTTCCATGAAATGTGTATGGGTGAGGGATCACTATATACCAGTGTCCTTCAGACAAACAAAAGTTAATTGAATAACAGTGCTGAATGTAAAAAAGATCTATAGATGGTGGAAACTAAACACTAGGGATACACTTTAGATATCTCCCTACAGTCATTCAAAAAGTTAATAGAACAACAGTTTTCCAGCATGATGTATGTGTGTGGGGGGTACTAGACCCCAGGGATACTCCTTAAATGTTATTCTAAGTCAATTAACAAAGTTAAAATGGTTTTGAACCTTCTGTACTTGGCACAGAAAACATTATGAGTCTCCCATGCTAACACTAGACACCAGTGACATAATTTCAATTTATACTAAGTTTAAAAGAAAAAGTACCATGGAAAAAGTTTCGAACCTTGTACTGTTTGTACAGACAGCAGCTCCTTAGGAAGACATCACTTCAGTCCTTTGAGCTAACACTAGTCAGTAAGGAAATATTACCTGAAGTCAAATTAGGAAAAAAATAACAGTGTGAAGAAAGCTTCAAATTCAATACCTTTAGTACATAAAACAGCTCTAGTCCTCTACTCCAACTGATGACTTCATGGAAGGCTGGCTACTGCAGTCTGATGTATTTGAATAACAAGAAGTATGAAACTTTAAAGTCTGGCATTACTGACCGATTGTAATGGTCCATGGCTAATGAGAGACAGGGCAGGTTTAAGCAGAAAACCAGGAAAATTCTGAAAACTCAACAGCAGATAAGATGAACAAGGGTATAACACAAGAAATTAATAACTAAATAACCAAAAAGATACTGGTGTGTGGGAAGCTGTGAACCACCAGGCCACAGAATTGGTGAACCACACTTTTATTGGAGGAAACGTAAGTGTAACTAAAACAAAATCATGGATAATGGTGTGTCCATGCGGTGGGGCTCACATACTTCTAAATGGCCATGCTGAAGACTTCTAGACAAAGTCAGGAGGCAAGTTTAATGACATCAGGGAAAATTTTTAAATATCACTACAACTTAATTAAAATATTAGTATATCTACAGGTATAGCATTGCAATGCATTTTCTGAACGCTAGGAAGAATGAAAGCTTGACCTCTGGCATTACTGACTGTCTATAATCGTCTGTGATTTAAGAGGGGCAGGGAAACAAGAAACTACATCAGGGATGATCTGTATCATAATGTAACAAACAGGTAAGATGTATGGCCATGTGTCTGCATGTGTAAGTGTATGTGTATATGCATGTGTGTGTGTGTGTGTGTGTGTGTGTGTGTGTGTGTGTGTGTGTGTGTGTGTGTGTGTGTGAGCGCTAATGAATAAGGCAAATATCTTAACTATCCTTATTTCAGAGGACTGTTCCTATTTTCATGCCTTACAAACTCCTGTACATGATGTACCTATTTTGGGAGCTATGTCCCAAATTTGCAGCTTGATTTACCTCTTCTCACAATTTTCTGAATCGCCCTTTCATCACCTATGATTTTTGAAGCTGTCTAGTACACAGAAACCACACTATGAGCAACATGCTTGTGCATCAATAATTTAATGAAAGAAGACACAAACATTACATCCCCCTTTTTCAGAAGCAAAAATGAATAACTTTGTATTGTAGAATTTTACAATACAGTTCATTAAAGTCTACATATTTTACATTATCTCTTTGATAATATGCTTATATTTTTCCTTTGTTTTTGTCACTCTGTTTTTTTTATGTGCTTCTGAGTGGAATCACACATTTCTACTGGAAGCATTCAAATTTTTGTGCTAATTAAAGGTCCAGATCGTTGGCTGGATATATTTACTTTTCAAGGGCCTTTGTATTTATTTTAATATTTGCAGGTTGAGAGGTATGGCTTAAGTGGGGCTATCTGTGCCAAAGTGATGAATGGGTAACCAGAGGTGATTACCACTGGAAAGTGCAGATTAGCACTAGAGGTAATATCACATGATTCAAAGACATGCAATTCAGCCGATAATGAGGTCTTTCCTCATTGTGGCTCACATGTCTCTGAATCACATTTCCCATGATCATGGAAACTGTCTCTTTTGGCTACAGCTCATACTCATGTCATGGCTCCTGTTGAATCCTGGGGCATATTTCATACTATAAAAAGCATTTTGGGAGAATGCAACACTCTCAAGCAGAACTATAATTTATGGCATTGTTATACTTAAAGTGTTTTTTTTCCCTCAGGTTTATTTGTAAAGTATATGGTCTTCTGTTAAGCAGAGTACTGTGTCCCCCCCCCCCAGTATCAAAGCAAATTGGCCATTACTAATTACATCTTCACATTTGTAACATTAAGTTATTTTATTCTAAGATTTTATAGTTTGATGCTCCAAGTTAATTATTTGTTCTCCTGTGAACATTAAAAAACATTTATTCAGATTAGGTAAATAAAACATTTGGAGTACACTTCGGTAATTCTGTCAGGCACAAAAAAGTGAAAATTATCTCAATGCTTTGGTGACAGTTATTAACCAAGATTTATCATTCATACCATATCATATGTATTCCTTTGTTTAGTATTATAGAGATTAAAAACAATCCCAGTATAGAGCGAGACTGGACAGTGGAATTATTTTTGTTAAATTATAGAACTGTACCATTATAAATAATGCTATGTCTCAGACAATATTGTGGATTATGTTTTTTTTTCTTTGAACTCGATAATGTGTAAAGTATAACCTCTTTTCACTGTGGCATGTGTCAGGAAAAAACATGTACATATGTATGTGCCGTTACATCTTTAGTTACTTATCTAATCAGACAGATCTATTTAAGCTTTATAACAGAATATTTAATAGTAAAGGCTGGTCTTAGGTAAAGCAGAGCTCTAAACAAAGGGCTCTATGATGTCCCCCTATCTGCCCAGCAGTCCTTCTCACAGCCTTCCAATGCCCTACAATCCCTTCCCCAATCCTGGTTTCTCCAGACTATCCTTATTACTCTTTTCATGTTTTTCACACTTTGCCTTACTTTTCAGCTTTTTCCTTCATCCCTTAAACACAACTTAGCTGGATAAGGCTACTTTGTAATAACTGTTAAGGAAAAAAATCAATTAAGCTGGAAGTCTGGGGACCTACTATGTTCCCAGAAGTCATAGCATTTTAGGTGCTCTTTGCTCCATTTTAGAACTTTTTTCAAACCTTTTGACCCCGTAATTCTTTAAACAGAAATAATGACTTAAGGAAAAGTAATCAGTCTTATTTAATTAAAAATATAGTCAGCATCTGTGTTCACTTCTGATTTTAAATTAGGATGAAGCTGAAAGAACAAACTGTCACAATTCTGTGCTTCAGCTTGTTGCTGCAACACATATGCCGATCATGCTTCCTTGTCCATACACCCAAAAGACAACCATCGACTCTATGCCCAAATGATGTCATCTGGGGAAAAAGAGAAAGAGTAAATGGCAATAATAATATATTTCAACTTATTCCTGTTAGTGGTATATACACAGAATGTTTCCTAACCTTTACCCAAAATGATAGCCACCCATATAAATATCTAATCACGAGGAAAGTGAATAAAAAATGATGATCACAGTAATGTATTCCAACCTGGATGCCCCTAGAGTCTACACTCCCAGTAGATAAGTTATATCCACTTCTTTGCAAACATCTTTGGTGGATTGGGAGCAAATTTTAAAGAACAATAACTACACTGTTCTCAGTCTCCACAAGATCTATAAAGACCCTATGAGCACAATTCTAAACAGAGCCAATTTTAAACTAGGTAGGGGCCAGGGCAAAGTTGATGTCGGGGACCCCTACTGATCTTGTGTCAAAATCCACTTATGAAGCCGTGGCTGTTGGGCTGCTAGACTCCAAGAAGCTAAGAGACTATAAAGTCATATGGCATAAATTTCATTGATAAAAAGTATTCTTTCAGAACAAAAACAAGTTGGTCAGTCTTTCCAAAATTATGTTCAGTCTTTGTCTTAAAGAAAAATGTTTGGCAAGCATAGTCTTTTTTTTTCTTAGTGCATCTAAAATAGATGCCAGACCTCTAAATCCTTAGGGAGAGAAGGCCTTTCTTTTATTACCTTTGTTATGCTTCATCTCCAGTCCTTCCTTTTCTCTCTAGGGTCTTAGAGTAGTGGATACAGGTGTTGTAATCTGCAGCAGTGTAACTAAACTATTAAAGCTTTCTCTAAGCAAACTGTGCCTGTTTTATTGTATTCCATTTATGTTTATATCAGAGCCATACTCATTTAGTTTATTTGTAGAGTGTTTTCTTGGACAGTTCTACAAACTTGAGCAAATACTAGTTTACAAGTATGTGATAATTTTATTAAGTATACACAGCATACTGAATTATTCTCATTAAGGAGGGGGATGAAATATACATTTTCAGATGTCTTTGTTTTGCTGATATTACAGAGAAAGCTTATATATTCATCAGCAACATTAGCACACGTGAGTTTAGTTGTTGTTTAGAAATTGTACCAAAGTCAAAAACTGAGCAAAAGGCAGCTGGTTTAGCTTCCCTTTTATATGTATTTTTTTATGTATTGCTTTTCACATGTGTGCGCAATCATCAGTGAAAGCAAAACCACAGACAGCAAAGGGGGTGGTGTGGGGGTGTGGTGCAAAGAGTTGCAATGCTTGCACTGTGTGTGTGCGTGCGTGCGTGCGTGCGTGCGTGTGTGTGTGTGTGTGTGTGTGTGTGTGTGTGTGTGTGTGTGTGCAGATTGCAATGCATTAGCAGCCTTTACAGATCACTGGCAAGTCTATCATTCACTAAAGTTAAACAGTATGTTTCTATGAACCAAAACTAAGTTTGCTCAAACAAATTTATTCTTAATTTGCAGATACAAGAGACCTATTTTCACCTGACATATACTTAACATTCTTGTCAAGTGACACACTACAGTGAACATTTATTTCTTGTATTGGTCCTGTAATATAGAGTTATACCAAATAAGCATAAAAACCATGTCCCATTTACAAAAAAATAGGAAAAAAGGAAATGAGAAATCAATGCAGGCGCTAATTAATTTAACAAACTTAATTAGTTATTGCATGTTTTTATGTTTCTCCCTTGAAGAACAAACCTGGCTGTTCCTTGAAGGAGAGTCATGAGCTTCTTATGTGTATTTGATGCAGTGTCATGTTTAAAGTATTTAGCCAAAATTGCATGTACCATTCTCACAGTGTTGAATATGTTATACAAAATTAATTGCAGCATGATTCTTCTATTTCTCACTGAATGTTTGTAAGCATGCTATGAGTTTATAATCTCTAACAGCTATATAGTTTTCATTGGTAGATATAATCCTTTAACTTAATAAGGTCACACATTAAATAATACATTTCTACTTCTATTATGGCACAAGGGCTACAGACGAGGTGTGCTGTAAGGGGCAATGGAGGTAGGGGATGATGTGTGACATTCTTATGCCTGTAAAGAGTTATAGCTTAGTGAAGCCCCCTTTCCTTCCACAGAATGATAATAAACTCCCCATCCACCATGTAGCCAAAGGCAACATCATTTTTGTCTGCCTCTATTCTATCGGGTTACAGTTTTCTGATCATACTTGACCTTTATTTCCTGTTGATCCTTTGCCTGGTACTTTATTTTCCCCAAGTAGTGAATGTTCTAGAAGTATGATCTATAAATGTAGGGCAAAGTAAACAAAAGCTTATTTTTCTTATCTATACTTACTTTCCAACTCAGTCTGAACTAAATCCAGAGCCTATTGCCCCTTTATCAGCGCAGTTGCTGGAATGGTAAGAACCCATTAAAATTTACTGAAAACTCCTTCTAGGTATGGGGGAGTCGGAACAAATATGTGTCTGGGGCTCCATTAAACATGCTTGGATGGTCTGAATGGGTGTTTTTACTTCTACTATTCAAACCATGCAATCTGCAGATAATATGGATTGAACTGATACTGGTTAATCATATAAGTTTTCCACAATGAGGTTACAAATTCTGATATGAAATTGCAACTACTCTGTCATAACCTCTTGTGAGATACTCCATTTTTCAGATTATCTGTAACACAATATTACCTACCACTTCTTTCTCGTTGAATTATGTATCTGATATTTTATGGAACCTACCTCTATAACCCACAAAACATAATGCAAATATTTTGTGCATATACTGAATGGGTAGCTAACTTTTTTATCTATATTTATATATATATATATATATATATATATATATATATATATATATATATATATTTATATATGCTGACTTGTGAAATATTGTTTAAATAATAAATACAACTGATGGGGTTCTTTGGATTCTTCTTTCCTTAAGCATCTGTTTGATCCTTTGTAAAAGGGTTATTAATATAATTTCCAATACTATGCCAGAAACACATTTTGAATAAGCCAACTTTTAATGAGTCCATGTAAAGATGGTCTGTAGGCAGACTATCATGGGCTGGGTCCAAATACATTTTCTTCTAGGCCCTAGAGATTATTAACTGATGAAAAATGAATTTATCTAGGCATTTCATGGACGGCATTGTGATTCTGTGTGGGCTGGTATGTCTGTATTATGTGTAGTCAGTGTGTTTTCATTTTTGCTTGTTTCACAGAACAAATGGAGCATTGTTTGATTAATATATATTAAAAACCTTTTGTCAGTATCTGAATAATGTGACAACAAACACTCACTTAACAAACAACACAGTCAGCTACATTACCAAGATTTGGGAAAATGCCTTTTCCCTTGTATTGTGTGATCTCAGGTTGTTAGAATATACAATTAGCAGGGGTTGTGGGGATGTGACCTTCTCATGGGGGTGCAGGGGGGGCTTGCTGTTCTGCAAAAAACAAACAGACAATTTGTTTAACTTTCACACTATGAAGTTTTCTTTCAGCACATGCATAATGATGTGTTAACGTTTTCCTCTATCTTTTATCAACATTAAGAGTGCTAACATTTGGCTGTTTTTTTTTTAAGCTTTTATTGGATTTTCATTTTGTAAAATAATCAGAACAATATAACATTTGGCTGTCTTGATCATTTTTAGTACACCTCTTAAGGATGTGTGCAGTGAGTCTTACATTACTAAACCTATAACTACCATGTTAAGTAAGTTCTCCTGTGGCACTGGTTGTTAATCAGCAACGTTTAGCGCGTTATCCTTTATTTTCTCTTGGACTGAATTCCTAGATGATACTACTTAATCTTATCAGTATCCAACCTCCAGCATGACAATATGTCACAAGTCATATTATTTTTCCTCAAACAAACCATGACTATAACCAGTACCATAAAGCATAACAAGTGTAACATTGGAACATGCCTCAGGATTTTCAGCATCGCACATGGCCAGTTCTCAATGCTATGTTTAACACTGTCGGTGCTTCTTAGTGTACCCATTGCCAATGTGTTTGGCAAGCCATTGCTGTGCTTCTCATTGCATAAATACAATTGGAAACATTGTGCGTCTTTGCACACAAGCTGTTACATGCAGGAATGTAAGAAATGAATTGGGCACCAGTTCAGACCCATATTTCTGGCTTCACTTTTGCAGACTTAGCTGGCAAATGTAGAGTAGTCTGCCATTTAGAGCACAGAGTTCTGGTGCTGTGAAGTACAGGTTTTTGTGTCACTCCTCATGAAGCTCTAAAGCCAGGGGCTACTGCAAGGGGAATATACCAGGTCTCATTATAAGGCTGAGGCTTTGAATAGCTTGGCCATGGCTGTTTCCAGTGTAACTGTCATCCCATGCAGTGGGGAGCATGTCTTCACCACTACAGTGACATGAAGAAGTGAAAGAGGGACCTCATTATCTAATGGCAGGATGAATTTAGGACAGCAATCACTCCTCAGCTGTGTAAGTATACTGACCCATTACCTGTCTGTGATATGGCATTAATTATCTAGCTTGGGTAATGCAGTCATTCAGTATGCATTCATATGTACGTATAAGAATACAGACATATATATATATATATATATATATATATATATATATATATATATATATATATATATACACACACACACACATATATAGACACACACACACACACACACACACACACACACACACACACACACATATATATATATATATAGAGAGAGAGTGAGAGAGAGCGATAGACATGGATATAGATTTATTTTCTACTGTACTTCTGTAGGAGAAATTGCAGCTAAATGTGAGGTGCATCAGGAGGCACTAGCTCACCTAAAAGAGGCATGGGGTAAGTATGCATCTGGTCTGATTGCAAGCCATGGCGTTTTCTCAATTATTATTATAATTATTATTATTATTTATTTTACATTTGTTGACCAGGAGTAGTCCGACTGAGCTGCAAATAGTCCTTTTTCAGCAGAGGTCCGGGGAGAAAAGCTCCACAACGTTATACAACACAGAAAAAAAATTACAGAGATAATTACAATATTTGCTGGTAGTAACACCATTATACAAGTTACAAATATTTATAGGTAATCATTAATAATGCAGGTAATGTGAGAAATAGTTATATTCTCGCAGTCATAGAGTATTAGTTCAATAAAAACATTAGTTACTTACTGGAGTTGATTGAGGGGAGATTTGCAGGAGTGAAGCTAAGGAACAGGAAAATGTATCTTAGACAGAGACTGATAGGCAAGTTCAGGAATAAGTGTTAAAGCTAAGAAGAGTGGAAGTCAAAGTTAGGGATAGTGGTCAAATAATGGGCAGATTATATGGGGGATGTGTGCAGAGGCAGGACCAGAGTGTTTTTAAGTATTCTTTTGCAGCTGCTTTGAATTGTTTGGGTTGAGTTATTAGTCTGATTTGGAGTGGAAGCTTATTCCATGGAATGGTAGGATGATAGCTATAAAGGCTGCTACCCATTTTAGTCCTAGGTTTGTGGGTAAGTTGTAAGTCTTGGTCAGAGCTGCACAGTGATTGAGTGGAAGAATAGTGAGATATACAGGAGGATAGGCTAGAGCAGTAGAAAGGTTGATATAGTATAGAGTGTATAATCTGGAACTGAAACAGAAGAAGCAGATTGGGTAGTTCCAGCCAGTTTAAGTGCTTAAGTGAGACACAGTGATGAGTTTTATAAGTATCTTGGACAGAGAATCTAGCTAGCTTGTTATAGGTTGAGTTAAGTTTTGCTAGGAGTGTGGTGTTATGGTTTGTGAGTATTTGAGAACCATAGAGAAGACTGGGTAGTAGATAGGTATGATATAGGGTTACTTTAGATTTGCTGGTGAGAAACTTTCTATTTCTGTAAAAGAGGCCTAATTTTTGATGGGTCTTCCTGATGCAGTTATTAATGTGCAAGTCAAATTTAAGTTCATCGTCTATAGTGACACCTAAAAGTTTGGTACTGGTTCCAGCTACTATTGGAGTCTTATTGAGAGACATTATAGTAAAAGTAGATTTGACATGGGTAAGAGTTTTGGGGAGAAAGAGAAGGAGTTTTTTTTTTTTTTAGGGTTTAGGATTAGTTGGTTGGTGGTAAGCCAGGATTCCACTGATGTAAAAGTGGCTTGAGTCTGAGAGATGAGATCAGATGGAGAGTCAGACATAGTAATTACTGTAGAGTCATCTGCATATTGTACAAGAGATGACTGGGGGCAAGCAGTATAGAGTAGATTTGTAAAAATATTAAATAGCAGTGGAGCCAGGATGAAGCCTTGGGGTACACTCATTTTTATGGGGAGAGAAGGGGATAGTGCACAGAGCCACTTCACTGATTGTGATCCATCAGTGAGATTGCTGGAAAACCAGGTGACAGTATCAGAGGAGAAATTAAGATTAGCTAGTTTAGCCAGAAGTAGAGAGTGTGAGACTGTATCGAAGGCTTTAGAAAGGTCTAAGAATAGGCAGGAGACAGGTTTGTTGCTTTCATGAGCAGTTGTCACAGCAGTTCATCACTATATATATATAATCTTGAGCAGGTAACATTTAATAGCAAGCCTACATGCATGCTTCAATTCCTCTTGGTTATTGCATTAGTCAATGAATACATCAAATTAATTTTGTGTGGGCATTCAATGCCAACAAATAGATATTTGATTTTTTTTCAGTATAATATTCATAAAATAGTTTAACTTCAGTAATGCATTGCATTAACAATTCAATGTTTGCAAATGCAGTTATTACCTTATAAAACAGATGTCTGACATAGGACAGTGACATACATGATTTTATAAGTCATATCATATCATTGAGTTTGATTGATTTTGAGACACATTCATGCTTTCCCGTCATATATAGATGTGGACAAAGTGCACTTATGTATTTTTTATATTGTTTTATGTACTGAAATAACTAAGTAGAGTGATATGCCATTGATCTAATTCTCTTTTTTGTCTCCCCCATTCTTTATCTCTCCTTTTTTTCTTTATCTTTTAAACATTTCTGTTGACAACAAACTGACCATCAGTACAGGGATGTAATCTGACCACTGGGATTTAGGGCACCATACCTCCACAGGTGGCTGCAGTGGTACCACCACAGGCAGCACAGACACCCAGCAAATCTGTTACAACTGTCAGTGTTGCCTCCACAACTCTCCTACCTGCTGCACCTGTGTCAGGTAGCCCTTCCCAAGTGGCTGGGGCAGTGGTATCCTCTGGGTGCTGTAGGATTGAAGGTGGAGATTTTATCACCTGACAGGAGCTGACTGGGCTGGTGGAGACATACTGGAGAGTGACCATGGTTTTGGAATCATTAGGACTGAAAAGGTCCTACATCATACTGACAAGCAAATGACACTTCTGACACTGACCCACACAACTGACACAAGAGACAGTGATCACAGTTTTGAGGGTGAGGACTAGATTCTCACTGTTCTCAAGCTGGAAATGGATTTGATTCTGAGGTCCCCTACCTATCACCGATCATGGTGTCCTCCAACCTTTTGTGTCCATCACCATCCCTATTTGTCTTATTTGTCCTATATGTCTGTGCTTGCTACCCAAACTACCCTATGTACCTGACTTCTCATTCCTAAGCACCTTCCTCAACATTCCTCACTCTGCAAAAAAAAAAAATTACACCCCATGCATAACTTTTCACTTCTCCCATCCGTCTTCTTGACACACTTGCTTTGTTCCAATTGGCTTTGTTCCAGTTAGCTATACATCATTGTTCTGTTGTTGTAAACTATCCCTGGTATGTTAACTGTTAACTCTCCAAAGTTATGAATTGCATATACAATAATACATTTATGTTCTGAGGAAGTGAATAGCTATGTTGCTATTCCACCATCCTCCTGCAAATTCCAGTATTCTTTCACCTGTGTCTCATCCTCTGCTTGCCACCCAGTTTTCATCACTGTCCTGCAAACCACTTTCTCACACATTTAATCTGGTCAGTAATTTGTGTCACACATAACATACATGGCCAGAAATGGCTCATTGAAAAAACTTCCGTGTTTGTCCTCAGTGTTTGCGTGGAGTTTGGCATCGAGCACCAATGCTGAGTGATGGTAAATGCCATTCAACTTCCTATAGCAACAGCTGTAGATTTTTATTTCACTTGGAATATTCCAGTTACTTTTATGCAAATGTGCTTAAATGTGCTGCTCCATGAGAGTACAGAGCAAAGGTAAAATAACGGCACTACTGTGAAACAGTTACTGTAACAGTTCTTAGACTGCAGGATGTAATGAACTACAAGTTCTTATGTGATGTGTGTTGAGATAATCCTTGTCTCTGCAGACTGCTGTTTTTGCATAATGTCATGTGTTCATTTACAGCTGTACGTCAGATTATTATTTCATAAGATTTAATTTTCCTATCGTATAGTTAACTGCGAACATCTGTATTTCTTTCCATTTACAACATTTCATTAACATACCATCTGAATATTACAAGACATCATTTGCAAAACCATTGCAGCCCTAACAGCGAGACTTAGAAAGGCACCCTTATCCTGCATATGTCTTAATGTTGATCATACACTACTACCTCTTCCTGCTCCCTTAAACAACCACTTTATTGTACAGAGCATGTGCAGATTAGTAATGAGGAAATAAGTGTGAGTAACACGCCATACAGATGGTCATACATGTCCCATAAAAAATACTGTTGCTACTCCTCTCATCATCTCTGTCTATCTCTCTCTCTCTCTCTCTCTCTCTCTCCTCTCTCTCTCTTCACCCCTTTTGCTTCATTAGGATGCACTGTCCTTCAGTTGTTTTATTTAAAGTGTGTGCAGTAGGAGTCCCTTTGTTGTTTGATGAGATAATGTTCAGATCTGTACACAGGTTTTTGCATACTTTCACGGGGTTGAATCCAGGCATTAGCAAACTGTTACTGACTGTTTTTAGTACACTGTTTTATGTGTAACTGTTGCCCACATATTATTATGAGCTACCTTTGTTCTGCTTCTGTCATGAGCTAATTGATCCCTGCCTCCTTCTCACCCTGTTTATGTATCTTCTTTCTTTTTGGCATTAGTCTACCTCCTCTGCATTTGC
Organism: Protopterus annectens; assembly: GCF_019279795.1. Taxonomy (NCBI): domain Eukaryota; kingdom Metazoa; phylum Chordata; order Ceratodontiformes; family Protopteridae; genus Protopterus; species Protopterus annectens. Next base: position 101,264,185 of record NC_056736.1, read on the forward strand.
ACAATGTCTGGCTCTGAGCACCAACTGCAACTGAGACTAAATGAAAGTGCACGGCTTGTGGCAAATTCTGAGAGTTTTTGCCTTCTTCCACATTACTGTAGTGCCCTTTGCTCTGCTATGCGTAGCTATGTTTACTCAGGTAAATCCACTTTTCCACAATCTTAAGAGCTGAATGTACAGTTTTTCTTGCAATACTATCAAGGTTCAAATCCAGATGTGTGCCAAACTGGTTTTGAATGTTTTGCATGACTCGTGCGGGTGTAAATGTTGGTTATGTGCTTGATACCTATTGTGAAACTTCTCTTGTACAGATCTTGCATGAATAAGTATGCTGATAAAGCAAATAGTATCACAACACAAATTTGCGCAGAGAAGAAAAATTAACTAATATGTTAATATGTCTGTATTGTGTATTCCAATCACCAACTTTTGACCTCTTCCCACCACTTCTGTCTCATCTAGTAAACCTCTTTGGTTTACAACTGTTTCCATAATCCTTGTTTCCCCCAGCAGTAATATCCTTGGTCCCTCATGTGTTTCATAATATACCCCTAGCATACATATAACGATTATGTAACTGCAACTGTCATGACAAATGTGTAAATCATGACACCTGAAATATGAGCATAACACATATCTGTTCTGTATTCCACCAGATTCACACATGGTTGTATGTGTATAATGTCTTTTCACATGAAAGTCAGCACAGAGCACCATAGTCTACTACTAATTCCCATTATAAGTTCAACACCTCAAGATATGAGTGTGTATGTACTAATACTTTGCTATCAGCTGTGCAAATGAGCTTGGCAGTGCTGCATTTCAGGCAGACAGTAAAAAAAAAAACATGACAAATAATTCTTTGTTTAAGTTGCACAATTTCTGTATGTCTGTACTGCATTTATATAGGTTTCAGAGTGATGTTGACTCAATTAAGTCAGTCTGTTATTATATAACCACACTCCAATGGTTATAGTTGCAACTATTTTACACCACCTGGTAACCTGTTTCACACCTAATTGATCACTATTATTCTGCAGTGCACTACCCTATTTAGGAAGTGTCTAAGTGTGCAATCATCCCAGAATGAACTGGCATAAATGCTTTATTGATAATCCGCTGGTCTTCAACTGTGATTGGCTGTAAAGCAGGTACATGTCCCTCACAGTAATCCCATTACATGGGGAAATCATAGTGCTCTTTGGCTGACCTATCCACACATATGCATTTGTCTCAACACCTGTGATTCAGGTAAAAGTGGGATAAGTGCTTAAGGCTTCCACTCCTCTTCCAAATAATGGTGTTTTTTATTAATTACAAATGTACTTTTTTACATCATTCAGTCCAAGCTTCTCTTGTGGTGCTTGTGACTAATGCTGTGCTCTCCAGACTGTGTAATTAGAGAGGGAGGAGATTCAGTCCTCATCAGAGGACATTTGTGTGTGAATTTGTGGTTTAATTTTCATCATAGGAAATTTATGTGTGAGTGTGTGTCTGAGGGTGTGTAATGACAGGTAACACTTCAATGCCAAATTTGTTATGTCCACTTCCACTGAGGAGAATTCATTTAACATTGCATGCAGCTCCCTCTGTTGTTACCCCACATATAGCACAAATATCCTCAATGTAACATACTGATGAGGTCATCCTGTCAAAAACGTACTCCCTTTCCTTAAGACTTAGACTTCTCCTGTGATGCTTGCAGCTAATACTCTGCTTGTTAGATTGTGTAATTAGTTGGGCAGGAAGTTCAATTCTCCCTGTTTGAAACCTGCGGTATAGTGACACATAAGAAACACTTATGTCAGCTGTCCTGTATCCACTTCCACTGAGGAGAATACATTTAACTTTGGGCACAGCTCCCTCTGCAGTTAATCTCACAAACTTATCTGCATCACACTGATGAGTTAATCCTTTCACCTTAAGAATTAGACTTGTTCTGTGGCACTTGTAGCTAACACTGTTCTCTCTAGATTGTATAGCTAGGTAGATAATTTGTTTAAATCTCCCAGTGGGGAAATTGTGTGTGTGTGTGTGTGTGTGTGTGTGTGTGTGTGTGTGTGTGTGTGTGTGTGTGTGTGTGTGTGTGTGTGTGTGTGTGTGTGAGAGAGAGTGTGTGTGCACATGTATCTGTGTGTCTTCAATGTCAGTTATGTATAGTTTCCAGAACAGCTATTCTGTATTAACTTGCATTCAGCAAAAGATTTTAACACAGGAAAGGATGCCCCCAACTACTTATCCCAGTTTTACCACAAACATCTTCTCTTCATCCCACCGATGAGGTCACAGCATGCCCTTTTCTCCTGTTGCACCTGTGACTAATTTTGTGTTGCATAGCTTGTGTAAATAGATAAGAATGGGGTTTCAATCCAACACTGGTTAAATAATGTCAGTGTGTGTACTATCATGTACAACTGTGTCCTTGACAACAACCCTTATGTAAAATTCTACTTAGGTGATATATTTTCCCTGGCAGAGGATTCTCCAATAGATTTGTATTACCCCAGACAATAAACATTTTGGAAACACAGTGCTTACATCATGCTATCAAAAAAGAACCACAGCAAAGGGGTTGTATGAGTCACCCGTGATGCTAGCTGTTGATACTGCACTCTCTAGACTGCATAAGTACCAGTGGTGAATTTTTGAGTCAAGTATTGGCAAACTGCTGTCTGTGGGTGTTAAGGCTTGTAATACATGTAGCTGTGTAGTATTACTGTGCACTTCACCCACCTTCATACATTTTTAGAAGAACATGAATATATGAAAGAATGTTGATGTCATCCATTCAAATGTGCTTTATCACAGTTGTAAATGGGCATCTTGTATTGTGCATAAGATTCACACAGTGCTCTGTACCTTGTGATCTTTGCTGATCTGTTTAAATTCAGCCATTACCTTAGACTCACTTATATCACTATGCTTGTGAATGCGGAGATAGGCAGCAAACTTGACAGCATATCTGTTGTGCACATGCATGGATGAGGATTTTTATTACAATGACTTCTGCTCCTTTTTGCACAGAAATTCTTTCTTTGATAATGATGATGTCATGGGATGACATTTGTTTCTCTCATGAGGATATGAAACTATGTTCTGTATGTTTGTGCCTTACTAAGATTAGCCACGCATTGTGCTTGATTGACATTCTCCCATCACAGTGACAACTGTAGTATACATCTCGTGTCTCTGGAAATACCTAGCAACAGGCAATGTTGTGTGAAAAGCACACATATGGCAACACTATTTTAAAGACATGACAGGCACACATCTCCCTTGCAGCAATAAAATGATGTCACAACTTTAAACAGAAAAAATATCTCACACGTTTAGCACCAGTGACACCATGGTGAATTCACTATTTCCAAAATCATGTAGCTTCCATTGTCACAAAGTCAGTTGTTCAAAACCCACATTGACTGATTATAAGCATTGCATGTCCTACTGCTGTTATGCATGAATTACATCCACAGGTGTTGTAAAGTGTACAATAACAGTTGGAGAAATATCCTCCCAGCCCTTTTATCTCAAATTGCAACACAATCATAAGTTGTAATGACTTCACACAGGTGGGGGTCTCACTGCTTTTTTTAAGACTTCCACTGTGGAACATGTGAGCCACTGATATGGTTATAGTCAACAGGCTTTTAAAGTTTGCTGTTCAATTCCAGCCAATGGTAACATTCTCCGATTACACTGACATTGCACAAACAACATTGCATGAAGCTGTTACTCTCAATTTGTATTCATATATTTATTACTAATGCAAATGATATCTGCATTTTGTTGCTTACTTGCTGTTATGGCAGTGTTCGCTGTAATGTCTTGTGAGCATGACCATTATAATCCTGTGTTACATGCACTTCATTTCCAAATGGAGATTCTGAAGTACTGTAATGTCATCAGATCTGTGTTGTCATTTCTCATCTGTGTATTTTGATTGCTATTACATTACTGTTCATGATGCACATGTGCGTACTTCACATACTTGTCTAAGACATGTGTCAATGTAATATACCCCCTATCTATGGTTGTCCAATGGCAATTGTTAAAACATGTCCCTTTTAGCTACACAGCTCATGCTTTGTTTATACAGGATGGAGTGGAGGATACAGCAATACAGTCAGTTATCACACATATGTTCCCTGTATATACATACCGTATTCAATACATGTACTGCATGCAAATGGCCCATAATGTACTCACTGTCCTTGCTAACTATTTCCTCAACTCAGCATGTTATCCCATTTTATCCCATTTCTTAAAATGCTGCATTGCTTCACTCTCACAGCCATTGTTAGCATTACCATTTTTAAGTTATGCACGTGAGTAAACAGCTGCAAACAGGATTATTTATTATTGCCATCATGTCATCAATTCGGATGTCTCCTGTTAAAAAAAAACGTTTCTTTCTGGCATCACACCATTTGAACTCATTAAACAAGTACATTTTTCCATTTACACTCTCCTCTGCTCACATTATATTCTGTATAAAGTATCCCAGTTGCACACACCTCTGCATCAACATACTTACAAGTCACTTGCCTTTACTTTATATAAGCTCTCCATGCCTGCTCATATAATACATTTGTTTACATTGTGTTTTCATGCTTGAAGCACCATTTCATGGCCACCAACATGGCTATTGACTGTGAAACGGTACTTGCAATCATATAAGTGTGATGATTAGCATGGATATTCAATGAGCGCTGCAATCATGTAGGCTTCATGCAAGACCTACACGATTTGTTTATGAATCCCAGGGATGCTTATGCAGGGTCTCTCATTTGGACCCTGTATTTATGGTGAATCTAGGTTTTGTTTAATAGGCAGTTCACTGCTTTAGTGTGTCTGTCACTCATGGTGGGTATTCATGAGGTGGAAAAGGTGAGGCTGGGACTTGCTACCGCACATTCCAGGTGGTACTTCTTTGAGATGTAACTAGAATTTTGTTCCCATATTGCCCAAGAATCCCTATAGATTTTAAATTGTGGTATTGCTTTCATCTACACTGAACGACCGCTGACTGGGTTAATCTCTCTATAACACATAATACGAGTCTAACTTCAATCGCTTAACTACAAATAAGCTACAACCCGATATTCAAACCCACATCACCTTTTATACCACATTTTACACACAAGGGGGTCTTTTTTATGCAGGGTTCTGGATACCTTTTATACATAGCTATGGTAATCATGCTGACTAAAGAATAGTCAGTGTTTTTATACGTGGATTGTGATAATGACTCAACTGTCTACTTTTGTTTTTATCATACCATTTTCTGGGCATGGAATAAAGGTGTAGAAACTTCTTACACATACCTTCAGTCCTCTAGCTCACTAAGTATAGTCAGCGATTTGTTCGCTGACTGTTTTAAGTGTCTCAACTGCCTAGTTTGTAGCTACTTACACAGTTTTATGGGGCTTTGAACAAGGGTCTGGTAACCCACTAATCACCGATAAGGTAATCAAGCTCTCGTAACATAGTCTGCGTTCTGCACGTGGAACGGTATAAACTTTTTACCTGTTTGTCTGCTCTTTACTCCTCTAAAAAGTATCCACTCTACTCCTATATTGCTTTTACTCTAATTCTATATGGAACATGTTTTTTCTTGCGAGTGCATTTTGATAACCTCACTTAGTAACATCATGTAAGGAAACTAATGTTACTATTTCTGTCCTAGCCACCTGCATGTAATTTGTTAAAGTTGTTAGAATCATAGATATACCTGAGTTTTTCTTCATTGTATTCTCTAGATGTTTTAAAACATGGTTACATTTTGTGATGTTTAGTGGCAAATACATGATATTGCATATGTTATATTCATACTTGCTTCCTATTATCAATATTGTGTGCCTCACTACCTTCTCTCTCTTCCTACTCTTTACTAGCCTGGTGAACTGGTACATTCCTACACCTAAATACCTGTGTTTTACCCTCCTGGAAGGCCGGATAATTTAACCAACATAGGATCTCACCCACCAGCTCCCTGAGAGACCTACTCTTTAAGATAGTGAAAGTATGTCCTGATCTAGTTATCAGTTCTGTGTATCTTTATTTAAGTAAGCAGAAACAAAGCACCCTGAACCACTGCTAGGTAGGCACACAAATTTATTAAGCCGAACAGTTCACTCGAAAAAATAACGCTGAATCAAATCACCATACGTTTTCGTCCACAACTTCATCAGATTACACTAATACATTCAATTAACTGCTTTTATATACTCATCCAACTTTTAAAAAACAGCCAGTAAAAACAATCATTGTACATTGAAATGCATTGAGTTACTGCCCTCTACTGACAAGGAGGGTTATTACACATTAATGTCACAATTTTGCTGATCTCATTTTTAATACAGGGGCAAGTGAGATCATGTCATTTAAACCAGGGAATTTACTGGCCTCCAACACCACTTGCCAGTATAATTCCCTGTATTCAACTAAAGTCTCCCACATACCGGCCCTGGGGTCCTTTGGCACAACCTCTAATATAAAAAACTGAAATTCATCTTCAGGACAAGTTTTTGTGTGTTTGTACAGAGAATTTGTTTCACATTTTATACGAATATCATAGGTGTGCTCATAAATTCTCTGCTTAACCTTTCTTTCACTCTTGCCAATGTAAAAGCATTACATTTTTACATAACCCAACATAAATAATCCCTTTTGTGTTGCAATTCAAAAGTTTTTAAAGTTAAAATTTTGTTATTTCTGGCAGATAAAATAATGGTATCCCCAGTAATCAAATAAGAACAATAATTACAAGCACCACATTTAAATACACCAGCTTTTTGTTTGTACCTGCTAACCTTGAATTCCCTTTACTACCTCTTTCAAAAATATCCTTCAGGGTGTTCCCTTTCCTATAAATATGTTTTATTTCACCCTGGAAAATGTGATTTAAGTCAGAAACTTTAGAAAAGTTAATCCACTCTTTGTCAAAAATTCTTTTGATCACACCAGCTTGTCCATCATATGTGGTAATGATACCTGATACGAACTCATTATTTAACCCATCTACTTTCTTGTTTGTGACTTGTTGAGTTGCACCATCTTCAATTTTACCCAATACAGGGCAAACCTTCCCTTCCTCCCATCACTGACTTCTTTGGAAACTCTATCAATGAGCTCTTCCGGTAGCCTCTATTCAGGAACATGTTTCTCAGGTTTTTACATTCGTTACCATAACATGCATCATCAGAAGTCATTCTACACAAGCGCACAAATTGCCCTTTTATAACACTCCTTTTCTGGTGTGGGGTGCGAACTTGAGTAGTGCAGATAAGAATTAGAAAAGGTCTCTTTTCTATAAATTCTAGACTCAAAGCCATACTCAGTTTTAGATATGTTAACATCAAGGTATTTCAATTCATCAGTAGTGAATTTGTGAGTGAATTTTAAAAATTCTGTGGTACCATTTAGGTATTCCACAAAGCTACCAAATTCATCTTGAGTGCCTGCCCATAAAAACACAAGTCGTCCAGAAATCTACCATACAACTTCCATAAACTACTATATTCTGAATTCAGTACAAACTTATTCTCCCAGAAGGACATTATAGTGTTAGCATAAGTGGGAGCACAGTGTGCCCCCATCGCCACACCTTTAGTTTGTCGAAAATACTGCCCTGAAAGAATATAAAATTATTCTTTAGGACAATCTCCATTAATAACAAAACAGTTCTGAACTCATTGTGCCCTAGTAGTTTGGATTCAAGTAGCATTTCTTGAACCATTCAAGGCCTACATCATGGGGTATACTTGTAAATAAGTCAATCACATCCAAGGTACCAAAACCTTTTGTTTCATTTGCAAGTGATTCATTTAGTTTTCCTAAGAAATGCCAGGAATCTTTTAAAATAACATTGTTGTCACAAACAAGCTTTTTATCTTCTGGTCAATGTACTTGGCCAAAGGTGCAGTGACCGAACCTTCGGCTGACACTATCACTCTCAAAGGTGGGTCACTTTCATCTTTATGCACCTTTGGTATCCCAAATATGGAGGGTATTCTAGGTTTGTCTACATGCAAATATTTAAAAGTACTCATGTCAATAACTCCATCCATTAATAAGTCATTTAAAATAACATAAATTCGCTTGTAGGCAATATTAATTTCATTCAAGGATATTCTGGTGTATTTGGTATTGTCATTTAATATGTCAAACATTTTGCTCTCGTAATTAATGGCATCCATAAGCACAACCCCCCCGCCCTTATCGGGCTTCATAATTCTTATATTCTTGTTCTCACTTAATGATTTCAAAGTTTTCAACTCTGGGTCTGTTAAATTAGACTGCACTTTGTGACAACTCAGAATTTTCCTAAGCTCATGTTCCAAGCTCAATTCAAAGTTTCTTAGCTGAGGGTGTGTTGAGGGATTAAAGGTGCTCTTAAGTCGCAATTCTACATTGTTCATGTTGACACCATTTCCTTTAAAATATAATTCTAAGTTTTTCTTCCTAATAAATAATTTAATATCAATTAAAAGTTTAAAAATATTTGTTTTCTCTCTAGGTATAAAACCAAAACCTTTTGTCAATAGTTCAAAATGACTACTGTTAATTACTACATCTGTGTAATTGAAAATATTAAAATCTTTATAACTGTATTTAAAACCACAGTTTGTAATTATTCCCAGACTGGTCGTCTCCTTTCCTGAGCTCCCCAGTTTCTGGTTTTGTAGTTTTTTGAATTGTAAGTAACAGGTTCCCTGTGCATAAGTCTCTCAGACCGCCTTAAAGGTGGAAATGCAGCATCATAATCATTCTCTAAAGGCAATTCATTGTCAGAAATGTCATTGTTAGGTTCTCTGTAGTGATTAATGTCATAGTTTCTAACATTTCTCACCCAATTCTTAGGTTTCGGGTATTGTTTCTTTGTTTTGTATTCATTTAAATCTCTCTCAATCTTGTTTAATTTTCTGTTTTTAACCTCCAAACATTTACTTTCTAAATTATTTAATAGTTTATGATATTTGCTTCTCTCTTCGTCCACTGTAAATAATAAATCATGAGTAATGTCCTTGTTTATACATTCTACAGTTTCTTGCAACTTCTTTATTTCTACCTCATTGTTTTTAATGATAGCCCTCATTATATCAAAACCACAATTATCAAAAGCCTCTATTAGTTCAAAATGAAACTCTGTACCTTCCATTAACCTTGTTAGGGTATTTGCATACCCTAAGCCCTTTGGGCACAATTTTCTGTTCTAAACAATACTTTAAATAAGTGTTATCCATTTCTAACATTTTGCATTTGTATAAAAAATAGTCCAGGTCATCAAGCTTTTGAGAAAAAGTTCCTTGTAGTTTATCATTAGTGTTGTTTTTGCTAGCAAAATCATAAACAACATTGAATAAGTCACTGAATTGTCTTTTAGTACCTGTAGAGTTTAAACTACCACCAGGGCCAAAACGAACTCCTTCACCCATATTTCTAACATTGTTAGGCTGCTCAGATTGTCCGTGGTCGGTTTCTTCAAGCAAAATCCGAGGGAAACCATCCAGACTGCTGGATCCTGCTCCATTTCGTCTTTCTACATCTCTGGAATCATTTTCCTCACCAACAGCCCGTCTCTCTCGCGCCTCAACACTCCGATGCACTTCCTGGTTTCCTGGTTCCAATACAGACGTCAATACCGAGGCCAAAGATTGGCTGACTGGGGTCAAAAGCCCCACAAGTTGAGTGAGCTGTCCGATAAGCTTCCTGAGCTCACCGACTTCATTAGTCTTTGCTCCATTGCTTGCCACACTCCCAGCAGGTGATTCCATCCCAAAGTTACTAGTAACCAAAAAACGGAGGATGCAAAACAAACCAGTAAGCAGAAACAAAGCACCCTGAACCACTGCTAGGTAGGCACACAAATTTATTAAGCCGAACAGTTCACTCGAAAAAATAACGCTGAATCAAATCACCATACGTTTTCGTCCACAACTTCATCAGATTACACTAATACATTCAATTAACTGCTTTTATATACTCATCCAACTTTTAAAAAACAGCCAGTAAAAACAATCATTGTACATTGAAATGCATTGAGTTACTGCCCTCTACTGACAAGGAGGGTTATTACACATTAATGTCACAATTTTGCTGATCTCATTTTTAATACAGGGGCAAGTGAGATCATGTCATTTAAACCAGGGAATTTACTGGCCTCCAACACCACTTGCCAGTATAATTCCCTGTATTCAACTAAAGTCTCCCACATACTGCCCCTGGGGTCCTTTGGCACAACCTCTAATATAAAAAACTGAAATTCATCTTCAGGACAAGTTTTTGTGTGTTTGTACAGAGAATTTGTTTCACATTTTATACGAATATCATAGGTGTGCTCATAAATTCTCTGCTTAACCTTTCTTTCACTCTTGCCAATGTAAAAAGCATTACATTTTTTACATAACCCAACATAAATAATCCCTTTTGTGTTGCAATTCGCAAAAGTTTTTAAAGTTAAAATTTTGTTATTTCTGGCAGATAAAATAATGGTATCCCCAGTAATCAAATAAGAACAATAATTACAAGCACCACATTTAAATACACCAGCTTTTTTGTTTGTACCTGCTAACCTTGAATTCCCTTTACTACCTCTTTCAAAAATATCCTTCAGGGTGTTCCCTTTCCTATAAATATGTTTTATTTCACCCTGGAAAATGTGATTTAAGTCAGAAACTTTAGAAAAGTTAATCCACTCTTTGTCAAAAATTCTTTTGATCACACCAGCTTGTCCATCATATGTGGTAATGATACCTGATACGAACTCATTATTTAACCCATCTACTTTCTTGTTTGTGACTTGTTGAGTTGCACCATCTTCAATTTTACCCAATACAGGGACAAACCTTCCCTTCCTCCCATCACTGACTTCTTTGGAAACTCTATCAATGAGCTCTTCCGGTAGCCTCTATTCAGGAACATGTTTCTCAGGTTTTTACATTCGTTACCATAACATGCATCATCAGAAGTCATTCTACACAAGCACAAATTGCCCTTTATAACACTCCTTTTCTGGTGTGGGGTGCGAACTTGAGTAGTGCAGATAAGAATTAGAAAAGGTCTCTTTTCTATAAATTCTAGACTCAAAGCCATACTCAGTTTTAGATATGTTAACATCAAGGTATTTCAATTCATCAGTAGTGAATTTGTGAGTGAATTTTAAAAATTCTGTGGTACCATTTAGGTATTCCACAAAGCTACCAAATTCATCTTGAGTGCCTGCCCATAAAAACACAAGTCGTCCAGAAATCTACCATACAACTTCCATAAACTACTATATTCTGAATTCAGTACAAACTTATTCTCCCAGAAGGACATTATAGTGTTAGCATAAGTGGGAGCACAGTGTGCCCCCATCGCCACACCTTTAGTTTGTCGAAAATACTCGCCCTGAAAGAATATAAAATTATTCTTTAGGACAATCTCCATTAATAACAAAACAGTTCTGAACTCATTGTGCCCTAGTAGTTTGGATTCAAGTAGCATTTCTTCGAACCATTCAAGGCCTACATCATGGGGTATACTTGTAAATAAGTCAATCACATCCAAGGTACCAAAACCTTTTGTTTCATTTGCAAGTGATTCATTTAGTTTTCCTAAGAAATGCCAGGAATCTTTTAAAATAACATTGTTGTCACAAACAAGCTTTTTTATCTTCTGGTCAATGTATTCACAAATTCACTACTGATGAATTGAAATACCTTGATGTTAACATATCTAAAACTGAGTATGGCTTTGAGTCTAGAATTTATAGAAAAGAGACCTTTTCTAATTCTTATCTGCACTACTCAAGTTCGCACCCCCCACACCAGAAAAGGAGTGTTATAAAAGGGCAATTTGTGCGCTTGTGTAGAATGACTTCTGATGATGCATGTTATGGTAACGAATGTAAAAACCTGAGAAACATGTTCCTGAATAGAGGCTACCCGGAAGAGCTCATTGATAGAGTTTCCAAAGAAGTCAGTGATGGGAGGAAGGGAAGGTTTGCCCCTGTATTGGGTAAAATTGAAGATGGTGCAACTCAACAAGTCACAAACAAGAAAGTAGATGGGTTAAATAATGAGTTCGTATCAGGTATCATTACCACATATGATGGACAAGCTGGTGTGATCAAAAGAATTTTTGACAAAGAGTGGATTAACTTTTCTAAAGTTTCTGACTTAAATCACATTTTCCAGGGTGAAATAAAACATATTTATAGGAAAGGGAACACCCTGAAGGATATTTTTGAAAGAGGTAGTAAAGGGAATTCAAGGTTAGCAGGTACAAACAAAAAAGCTGGTGTATTTAAATGTGGTGCTTGTAATTATTGTTCTTATTTGATTACTGGGGATACCATTATTTTATCTGCCAGAAATAACAAAATTTTAACTTTAAAAACTTTTGAATTGCAACACAAAAGGGATTATTTATGTTGGGTTATGTAAAAATGTAATGCTTTTACATTGGCAAGAGTGAAAGAAAGGTTAAGCAGAGAATTTATGAGCACACCTATGATATTCGTATAAAATGTGAAACAAATTCTCTGTACAAACACACAAAAACTTGTCCTGAAGCTGAATTTCAGTTTTTTATATTAGAGGTTGTGCCAAAGGACCCCAGGGGCGGTATGTGGGAGACTTTAGTTGAATACAGGGAATTATACTGGCAAGTGGTGTTGGAGGCCAGTAAATTCCCTGGTTTAAATGACATGATCTCACTTGCCCCTGTATTAAAAATGAGATCAGCAAAATTGTGACATTAATGTGTAATAACCCTCCTTGTCAGTAGAGGGCAGTAACTCAATGCATTTCAATGTACAATGATTGTTTTTACTGGCTGTTTTTTTAAAAGTTGGATGAGTATATAAAAGCAGTTAATTGAATGTATTAGTGTAATCTGATGAAGTTGTGGACGAAAACGTATGGTGATTTGATTCAGCGTTATTTTTTCGAGTGAACTGTTCGGCTTAATAAATTTGTGTGCCTACCTAGCAGTGGTTCAGGGTGCTTTGTTTCTGCTTACTGGTTTGTTTTGCATCCTCCGTTTTTTGGTTACTAGTATCTTTATTTAAGTATTAGAGACTCTCCTATGTTTGACAAGCTTCCCACCCAGGATAGCCAGCAGCCAACAACCCCCAACCCCATTATTTTTTCTGTTCTATTTCACTTACTCTCGTAGCATGACTTTTCCTCTTTCTTATCATAGTACCTTTACTCCCTCTCTTCTGTAACCTGCCCCCTTGTTTGGGAACAGTCACACCATTTAAGTAACTGGCCTCAAGGTGGCACCTTACCACTAGCCTTTCTGCATCTCATATACTATTTTTATCTTGCCCATTATACCTCCCACATTTTGCTTTTTCAACTGGGGCTTTTCACTGAGTTATTTCTTTCCACCTCTCCCTCCCCTGACCTTGGTACCCTCCACTCCAACCACACTCTTACTCTCTAACAAAGTGTACTTTCCTCATATTAGCCTCTTAACCCTTTTTTACATTCTCTCACTCTCTGACTTACCTGCTGTTTTCTCCCACTCTATAGATTGTCTTCCTCAGTAGTCCACTCTCTTGTCTCTTCCTGCTCCGTTCGCTGTTCGGGCTCACTCCGCTCCCCTACGCTGCCCCCAATTCCCACCCTCCCTAGTACTCCTAAATTTATACCCCCATAAACACACCCCCACTATCATAATCCAATCATATACTCCTCATCCTGCCACACCCAGCCTACAGCTCTTGTAACACTCCCTCTTTCACTTTATCTCTACTCCCCTCAGAAAATATACTCTACCCACTGCCACACATCCTTAACTTCCTATAATTCCTAAATCAACTCTTAATTCCTACCTCTCTATCGCCTACTACACTCTCATCTACTATGTCTTATCAATACCAATTATTATTAGTACTCTCTCTCTTACCTATCCTAACTACTACTTACCTCTTAACCTCCTATGAACAACCCCTCCTCTCTACCCTTACCCTCCCTTCCAAACAAACTCTATCACTTTCACCAGCTGTATCTAAAAGCTTCCTTAATGTCATTTTCAAACCCAGCTACTTTCTAGCTAAATATCACCAATTAATACACATTAAATATACCATCCTAAGTAATAAAAAATTATTTGACTACCATTGTAAACCTCTCCAATTTAACAACTTTATATTACTCCACTCCTTAATAGATGGAGACATTCATCCTAACCCTGGTCCAAATCCTTCCCTACCCACCACAAATTGCGACCAACATAAAACAATCCCCTTACCCTCAACCAAACCCTCCAATTCACTTACTATAGCCCATCTAAACATACGCAGTATTTGCAACAAAATTCCCCAGGTTCATGCCCTTCTAGATGTACATCAGTTCGACATCCTCTGTTTATCAGAAACATGGCTTAAACCCACAATAAAAGACAATGAACTTATCCCCCCAGGTTATGGCATCCTTCGTTGCGACCGCACAAGCAAAAAAGGTGGAGGGGTATCAATTCTCTACAAAGCAGGACTACAAATTAGCAGTGTAAATCTTAACCTACCCTCAGATAATAGTGCAGAAATAATTATCTCTAAACTACAGCTTAACTCACACAAATCAATAAATATCATCTGCTCCTATCTTCCCCCAGGAAAAAAACACAGTATACTAGAATACCTTCTAAACTGGCTTTCTTCGAACCTCCCTCAAGAAAGTATAGTCCTAGGTGACTTTAACATAGACTGGAATTTATGCAGTTGTACTAACCCCACCTCCCTGATCAACCTGTATGGCTTCTCACAAGCTATAAACTCTCCCACCAGAATAAATAAACTTAATAATAAAGAAAGCACCTTGGATTGGATACTTACAAATAGCCCATGACAAACATATACAACAGGAACCCTTCCAGACGACCTAAGTGACCATTCACTAATATATATTACCAGACATAAAATTAGCCAAACTATCCCTATTTCTGTCAGAATAGTCCGTACCAAAAAACATTTTGACCCCGAACTGTTCCAAACTGAACTTAAACAATGTAACTGGTCACATCTTAAATCTCTCCCTATAAACGAGGCAGTGGAATACTTCAATACCACTTTCTTAGCAATCCTGGACCATCATGCCCCAACACGCTGTATTAGAAACAAAACTAAACCAGCTCAATGGCTCTCTAATCAAACTAGGAAACTAATCCTTTGCAGAAATAAATCTTGGGCTAAATGGTGTACCACAAAGAATACTATTGATCACCAAACCTTTAGACAACAAAGAAATATGACAAAAAAAGCCATCCTATTAGATAAAAGGAACTTCTATCTCCAACTACAACAATCATCCCTCAAAGAACCACAAAAATTTTGGACTAGTATTAACAAACTTCTATACCCAGGCAAAACTGCCACACCTAATCCTCTAGGCTCCAACCCTGACTGCCCAACACAAACAGCAAATGCCTTTAACTCTTTCTTTACTACTTCTATACTGAATCTTGCAAACCATCTATCCCCTGACACCTCTAATCTGCCTATTCCTACTTACATTCCTCCCCCATTATTCCACCTGGAACCAATACCCACATCCTATATCTGTTCCCTAATCCAAAAACTAAAACCTACTACCCCCTCAGCTGATAAACTCACAGCAGAATTCCTGCAAAAAGGAGCTAAGGCTATTGCTTATCCCATCTCCATATTGATCAATAGAACCATAAAAGAAAGCACTATCCCATCTATCTGGAAAATTTCTTACATAATTCCTCTTCACAAAGGTGAAAACTCCAATGATTTCTCCAACTTTCGCCCCATAGCTCTACTCTCTCCACTTGCTAAAATAATGGAGAAATGTATCTACAAACAATTACTTAACCACCTTCTCCATCACAATCTACTAGCTAACTGTCAACATGGTTTCCGCCCATTCCATAGTACCACCACAGCCTTGCTATCCTTCACTAACTGTATCAACAAAAAACGCAACAATAATATGCTTTCTTCTGCTTTCTTTGTTGACCTATCAAAAGCCTTCGACATGGTAAACCACCGACTCCTCCTACACCTACTGAAGTCCCTCTCACTTGACAGCCTAGCTATGAACTACTTTACATCCTACCTTGAAAACAGACAACAGGCAGTTCTCTGGCAAAATCATCTTTCAAATCTCCTCCCCATCTCTCTAGGTGTCCCTCAGGGTTCCATATTAGGCCCTCTACTGTTTTCCATTTTTATAAATGACCTCCATCTATCCACTCCACTCTCCACCTGCATTCAATATGCAGATGACTCTACTGTAATTTGCTCAGCCACATCCCAAACCGAACTTCATTCCCTTACACAAAAAGCTTTCAGCACTGTAGAACAATGGTTCTCTAACCATTGTCTTCTCCTTAATCCGAAAAAAAACAAACTTTTGCTCTTTACACCTACCCAAATGTCTACCTCTCTACACTTCACTCTTACAGCCAATAATGGCACCCTTATATCTCCCGACCCCACCACCAAACTCCTAGGAATTACAATTGATAATCACCTAAACTATGACACCCACATAAATACTACAATAAAATCAATTAACAAAAAACTAGGATCCCTTTATAGAATTAAACCTTTCCTTACACCTGAAGCCAGGACCGCAATAGCTAGAACCCACTTAATCTCTACCCTATTCTATGCTTCCCCCATATATACTAACCTTTCTAAAAATAATCTTAACAAACTAGCCATATCATATAACAATATTGCTAGAGTTGCTACAAATTCACCTTTCAGGACTCATCACTGTCTGAATCTAAAACAACTGGGCTGGCTTGAACTCCTTAACCAACTACGATTTAACCAACTTACAATAGCCCATAAAGCCCTATACCAACCCAGCAACACTCCAATTCTTTCTGCCCACATCATACCATATAATAGCCTGAAGAATCTACGCTCCTCAAACAAAATGTGGATTCATACTACCTTAGCAAAAAACCTAGCAGGTGACTCCTTGTTCTCTAACTCTGTTGGTAAAGTATGGAATCAACTACCACATGATCTTACTTCTCAGACCTCTGTCCCACAATTCAAAACTAATCTAACATTTTTTCTCACCAACCACTGGTTATGCTCTTGTACCCACCCTGCCTAACTGTTATCCTTCACTGACTGTTACACTCTATAACCACTATATTCCTACCTATAAACCTCTATATTCTACACTCTATAAACTAACCTTTTTTACTTAAATACTAATGCTTATGAGTCTTGAGTACTATTTTCCATATTTGACTATTTAATTCAATTTTACAATTTTTTTTTATGTAAACTTTAACTGAATGTTGTAATATTGTATGCTGATGCCTTTTGTAGACTTATATTACTTTTAATTTTTCTGTACGTTTTTTTCTGGAGCTTTTCTCCCCGGGCCTCTACTGAAAATGGACATGTATCCAGTTGGACTAGCCTGGTCAACAAATGTAAAATAAATAAATAAAAATAAAAAAAGAATGATTTAAAATGAAATGCTGTTGCAAAATATGCACTTCTGGATATTTAGTCATTGATTGAATATAAATATATATATATATATATTTATATATAGAGAGAGAGAGTGAACTTGTTTTTTTTTTGAGAATGTGCACATAAGTCAGTTTTGCCAAACTTTACAAATTCAATCATATAAAACAAAATTAAGTATTTAATGACAATCACACAGTTTGTTACCTATTAGTTAGCATTAGTAACTGCTGTGTCTACCAATGATCTCCTATCAAGTCAGAGTGTATACAGTAAACTTTCATTAAACTCCTTAGAATTATAATTATATTCTCTTATTTGTAATTCAACCAAATCACAATAATTAAAAATTAACCTTGCTAGCCACATTTTGCACATGCTTCTGAAGGCATGTAGCATAGCACAGAATTCAGTAACAGAATTCACTATTATTACCAAATTTATTTAATTATAAAGTCACCAGCTAGTACAGAAAATACAGAGTTAATTATTTGACATTGTCAAATCAACAACAGTCCACATGGAAAAAGGTAAATGCATTTCTAACGGAAATAGTAAAATTTCAATGCACAGAGTTCTTTCATATTAAAAAGCCTGGGTAAGGTAATGCTGCAGATGAAAAATGAAGAGGAGATAAAATGGTGGGAGCACAAGAGACGTTAATGAGATGTAGGCACTAAGTGCTGCTATTTAAGGCTTACAAATTTCACTGTAAATCTAAAATGCATTAAAGCAAAGCTATTTCCTTTTAAAGTCTGCTACTCAATGTTGCCTATATCTTTAGTCCATGAAATCAAAGAAGCAAAGGGTCAGTAAAATGCTGAATGACCTGGTTTTACCTTGAATGATCATTTGGCTTTTTGAATAATATACGAATGCTTTCTATGTCTGTATACCACTATTAGTGTTGACTTACAAGTCATTTTTGATGTCCTGATGTTTCCTTACATTATCCCTTACAATTCACATGGTGCACATATAGCATTTTCTGAGGCTAGCGTTATTTCCTGCTGAAAAGTTTTAGATTATTCTTAAAAGCTATGTATACCTAAAGATCCAACTCATCTGTGAAGTTGGATCTACTGGATGTTTTGTCTCAGTCAGTCCTATTGCATTAAAAGGCTTTGCAGATATGAGATGCTAGTTGTGCACAAACCACAAAGAGATGTGGGAAAAACCGAATGAAAACTGATCTCTTAACTACTGTATAATGTAATACCACTTTATAGAATTAGTGATTATTTATTTTTTTCACTACGTTGAGCTTTATGTATAGCTTTTTGCAATACTGTGATTTTCACATTGAACATATGTGTGTAATGCAGCTACCTTAGTAGTCTCCAACAGCTGTGTAATGTGATTAGCCTAATGAGCATTACTGTGTATTCCAACATGCTGATAACTCTGCTGTTTTCATGCAGTTGTTGTGAGATGTGATATATTCCAGCACTATTGCCAAGCCCTAAGTCTGGAAGCCTTCTACTCTGTTCACTCAGCTGATATCCTATTGGAAACAGAAAGCAAAGTTGCTGGAGGGAAGTCTTACACAACCTATAGCATCTTATAAGGTTCTGGGTGTATATGGGGATTTCTTCAACACCAGGTCTTAATGCAATCACAAATGCAATGACCTGTTTCCTGTTCAAATGTAGAATTCTGTTATTTCATATTCTTTCAGTTTATTCTGAGCACTGTTAAAACAGTCATCAATTTAAAGAAATAAAAGATAACTGTGAAAATACAGTACAGATTACAAGGGAACTAGAAGTAGTGAATTGAAGAAGAAAAGACATGTGTCATGGTAGACTTTATCATTTAATTTAGAAATAAACATGACTTGCCTTCACTCCGGAAAGGCATGACAGGGAAAATCCAATAAAAAACGAACTGAGTGATTTAAGAAAGCAACTGGTCTAAATGGAGAAATATAAGCAATACTAATACATTTGGAAGTACTTTTGCATGAAAATGTATGTCATCCACCACAACCCTGCCATGTAAAAGTGAATAAGGTCCTTGTACATATTAACTTCATTCTGATAAACATCAAGATGATACACATGATTAATGTTGCTTAATTACTCAAGGCAAAACTAGTGAGCAGCAGTGAACTTTATTCATCAATGACAGCCATTCTACAAAGGGCATGATTGGCAAATGTTATTGATTTACCATTACTCCTCATTTGAAGTAAAAAAAACTTTCAGAATCTCCAAAAGATAATAAATGTCATTCACCTTGCAGGTCAGAAAATGCCCCCAAATAAAATTATTTGCACACAATAAATAATACATATATATAATGTATATACTTGTGTGTGTGTTTGTACATAGATACAGATACAGATATAGATATAGATATAGATATAGATATAGATTAATATAGATATCTCAACAGTATCTCACAACAAATGCATACAGGACTAATCCAGTGCAAATGACCTTTCACTCAATTTTAAAGTCCTTTATAAATGGATTTAAGCCATGAAAGCCAGACTGCACAAGCTGTGGGCAAGACATGTTCAATGATTTTTGGGTTCATCATAATAGTATAAGTAAAATGTCTGGCGATACTTATATGGGTGCAGTTAGTTCTATGTAACGTTTCTTGAAACATGCCATATCAGAACATCAGCAATTATTTTAATCACTTGTGTCATTTATCACTTTCCTGATATAAGATAGTGAAATAAGTGTTTTATTTGTTAAGTATATGTTTGTGTGTATGTATTGTGCAGGCTAGAATGTGCTAGTTTTTTGTTGGAAGTAGCTGTAGTGTATGTCATGTGAATGCAGTGGAGTGTGTTTCATTTGTTTCTGGGTAAGTGAGGTGTGCATTTATTTATCTGACTAGCTGTGTTTTCCTTATTCCTATTATTATAGTAAATACGTGTATGTATATCTATCTAGCAATCTATCTGTCCATGTGTGTGTGTGTGTGTGTGTGTGTGTGTGTGTGTGTGTGTGTCTGCTTGACTGGCCTAAGGCATAGGCCAACTAGGTGGCTGCCTAGGGCACTGTTCTCATTTTACTAGTATGGGCACTTTTCTGGTATTTATTTATTTAGTTCTTTTCGTGGTAAATAAACAAGCAGTTTCTTTACCATACATAAATAAATAAATAAAAAACAAATAATGGAAAGGTTCCCCTAACAGAGTAGAGAGAACTGCACCCTAGGAAGGAAGTCCTGTCCATTTTGCCATTCTAGGAAGGAAGTCCTGTCCATTTTGCCATTCTAGGAAGGAAGTCCTGTCCATTTTGCCATTCTAGGAAGGAAGTCCTGTCCATTCTGCCATTCCCTTCGTTGACTTCCTGCCTGTCCCACTCACAATCTACGTAACCAACCAAAAGCTTAAGGACTGGACCACCAGGAAGCACAGCAGAGTTCAGAATTGTTACAAAACGATAAAAACACAACTGTTTTATTAAACTTGCTCCTGAGCCTCGATTTATTACAACTATCACATTTGTACCTGAATTTATCCAACTTGCAAATGGCAACTTTGCTGAATTCTGCTGTGCTTTACTGTGCTTCCTGGTGGTCCAGTTCTTATGTTTTTGGTTGGCTACATGGTTTATTTCAGCTTAGGATCCATCTTTGTTTTTTCTTGGTATTTGACCACCCACAATCTACCCTGACAATGAATCATGCAGGTCATAGGTAGAACAAAACAAGAAGTCAACAATGTTAAACCCTGTGAGTCCAACCAGCACAAAGAATAAAGTTTGAAGATGGCGTGAGGTAAATATCTATCTATCTATCTCTATATATATATATATATATATATATATATATATGTGTGTGTGTGTGTGTGTGTGTGTGTGTATATATATATATATATATATATATATATATTTTTTTTCTTTTTTTTTCTTTTTCCTTATTGTTATCGACAAACAACCAGATTTTTTGAATGGCTGGAGCTGGCTAGTCCTCAGCTGTCACTGATTTTGCAGATTTTTGCCTGTTTTTATCTATTATGTTTGTTATGTGTACATCATTCATTTCAAATCTCCTGGTTTTTGCAGAATGCCCAGCTTTTTGTCTGATATTTTAGTCAGTTCCACATAAAATTTGTGGTTTTCTGACAAATTGTTTAGGAGTGAGGTCACTTAATAATGACATATTTAAGTTTCAGACTTTGTAAACTTCAGAAAAATGCAAGCTAACATAAATCCTGTTATTTTAAATTTATAAGAATAATATTTAAAATCTGTTCCTGATTTTGTCATATCACCCCATCCATTATCTTTGACTTTGTCTAGATTTCTTAGTGGTTAAGAAGCAAGAAGCAAATTCATCATATATATATATATATATATATATATATATATATATATATATATATATATATATATATACACACACACACATACATACATATATTGATATACATTTCTTTTGTAATACTTTGTAACCCAGTGAGGGTTAAATTCCAGGCACTAGAGTTCTGTGTCTCTCCTCAGAAAATGTTTGTGGTTGCAATTCTTGTTGCTCTGCAGAAAAACATGCTGGCCTGTCTGTGGGAAAATATGACTAACGCCTTCTTTTGACTCATTATTCTAAGTTGGCAGGATTACTGTGATTTGTGTGAAGGAACTTGTAATACTTTAATCTGTGACTACTGGAAATATGGAACAAAACTAAAATACAATCCATGACTGTCACATTTCCCTATAACTGCTGTGTAGAAAGTAACTGATGTTTTCTCAGTTAAAAGAGTCACTGTATAGCTTTGCAGGACTGTTTGGAGGATGATTGTGATCTATATGAAACAACTTGGAATATTTGAATGTATGGATACTGTTTCCATGGAACAAAGCTGGAATACAATACACGGCTGGCATGTTTAGCTATGATTATTGGAGGGTTGTTTTTAGAAAGTAATTAACTCTCTTGTTATTTCCTCAATTTAAACAGTCACTGTTTGACTTTGTAGGACTAGGGAGCACTTGCAGGATTTCTAACATTTATGTGAAGCAACTTGAAATAGCTTAATGTGTGACTACTGTTGCTATGGAACAAAGCTGAAATGCAAGGCTTAACTTACTTATACACATCATGCCATTTTCTCGTAGATTTGGGAGTGGTTTTGAATGGCTGATAGAGAGAAAAAGAAATGCTCATCTGCAGCAATGGAGCTGCTGCCCCTCATATTCACAGTTACTAACAGACTTTTAAGAGTATTGTGGTCCTGTGGTAGGGGTGTGGGGAACAACAAGCCCCCCATTGACATTATATAACCTGTCTTTGCATAAAAGCAGTGGAGTGTTTGACTCACTAGAAGGCAGAGGTGGGGTTTGCTACTGTACACCCTGAGAGATATTTAAAGTTTGTCAAATCCAATAACTTATATAGCTGCTATTTTTAGCTGTAACAGCTGGGGGGAGTTTTCTGTAGAAGGTAATTGAAATACTCAGAAATACTTGTTCTAGGAATCTAAAGCTCTGCTGCAACATCAACAGAATGGTTTGGAGTATACCTCTCAAATGTCCAGATTTTTAAATGTCCAGATTTTTGCCTCATATTTTTGGTCTTTTCCTCATAAAATTTGTGGTTTTCTGGAAAACCATTGAAGAATGAAGTCACTAAACAATGGCACACGCTTGAGTGTTAGACTTCACATCCTTTGGAAAATGCATGGCAATGCAAAACCATTATTTGAGCAACTCGCTAGGTTTATAAGAGTGACATTTAAATTTGTCCCCATTTTTGGGTCTTTGCCCCCTATTACTTTTGCCTTTGTCCAGGATTTTCATCCTAAAAGGCTGAGAGGTATTGTTTAGTGGGACAGGTTTATCTCGAGGATACCATTGCTCTGGATCAGACATCTATCAAAGTAAAACAAAGCAAATCCTTATCCAAATTCAATGCAACATGGATCTATGGACAGGAAACAGAAAATCTACCTCAGGACTGCATCCCGTACTACTAATGGACAGAGGCATCTCCTAAATGTTTTTTTTTCCAATGCATGGAGTTTCCTCATAATTATCTAGGGTATGATCTCAGTTATTCTCACTAGAAGTAATATATAATTATCAGTCATGGGGTGGGTAAGGCTAATCTAACACCAAATGGGATAGGTTAATTCAAGCACCAAAAGAGAAATTAGCTAGGATTAAAATGGCCTACAAGGACAGCTAGCCTAGTACTTATCTATGAACCTATGACTTGACCCTCTTATTGTTTTTCTCAGTTTAAAGAGTCACTATCTGGTTTACAGGACTAGTATGCATTTTTAGAATTAAGATGATTTGTGTAAAGCAACTTGGAATACTTCAATATGTGGTTACTATTTGTGTGGAATTTCACAGAGCTGAAATATAATGTATGGTTATCAGTTTTAATCACAATTATTTGAAGTGCATACAGTAGTAGCTATGAGTGTTGAGTAGGTTTGCAGCTATGCATTCAGCGTAACTAATCTCTTGCTCTTTGCTCAGTTTAAACAGTCAATATCTGGCTTTCAGGACTAGTGTGCATTTACGTGAAGTAAGACTGATTACTTAATTCATTCCAGCCTAAAATGCATATTTTGCATTCTTTCCAGTTAACACCCATAGGTTATTATGGCATCCAGATATTTTTAGGGTCTATCTTCCTTGACAAAGTGAGCCACCAATTAATAATAGGCAGTATTAGAACCTGCAAGGTGCAATTAACAAAATATTACTATGATTGCTAATCTTAGACGTGTTGCAGTAGAGAAATTAACCAATGATTTCTCCTTATTATTCATATTTTCATATTTGCATTCATATTTTCATAACTAAGAGACCTGTATGTTATTGAAAGGCATAGATTGAAATGTCCTGGTGGAAGAAAGAAAAGTACATTGCCAATGTGCAATTATAGTACAGTATACTGAAGATATTGGTAGTTATTTGATAGTAATTATGAAAATATGGAATATCTCCATATTTACTTAATATTTTTAAAACTGTGTGACTTATAAACTATTACATGAGATCAGACAGGTGATGAAGACATCTGTGACTGATATTTGTACTCTGTATTACACCTTGAGAGGTATTATTCATGGTTATTTGTATTATTAATTATGCAAATAATCATAATTCTGTATCTTTCTGTTAAATATCTTAGTAACCATACACATAGAAAGGAACTTTTTGCTGTTGTGTGAAAGCTTATGATAGGCTAACCAAAATAACTTGACAAAATACATGTACATGATGCTATTTAAGTTATGATTGTTTATTAAATATTAGAGAAAAATATTCTGGGTTTGTATGTATAATAATGTATTTATAGCATTGATATAAAGACTGCAACTGTACTGACAATTTTCAATGCAAAAAATACTTTTTACTGATAACATGTTCATTTGTACCATTGTAATAGCTTTTGTTGTTCTTAAAATATTACCATTTCTTTATTTTATGCTTTGTAAGTTGATTTTCCAGAAAATATTTTAGAATGCAAGGATGTGTGTTGGCTATAACAGGAGACACATTCCAAACCACATAGTTAATGAGTTAACTGAACACAGACAAATGTAGCTAACATTGTCTGGGCTGTCTGTACAGGAAATGAATAGCTGTCTGCTGCCACATGCTTATTATTCTGGCTTTACATGTTTTGTGATGTATTCTTGCTTTTTTTTTTTTTTTTTGTTTTATTTTTAATTTTGAGATTCCACAACCTCGAGGTTCTGCGCATCGGTATTTAGAACATCGGGTTTGTGGAATTTCAAAATTCTATAGTGGACCCATATACATGGTACATCAAAAAAACTTTTAAAAGCAGTTTTGCAAAATATCCACACAAACAACAGGGTGTAAGTCCCAAAAGATTTATTCTGGTACCTCGGCCTTTCGCCTTCTAAGGAAAAGTTAAGCACAAGAATTCCCCCAGTATATATACACACCTATACATGCTGACACAATTAATGTTGATATCTATCATATGAAAATGTTAATTTTATGATTGTTCACACATTTTTAGTTAGGGTTTTGGAAAAGATTTTGGAAATAACTTGAAATGTGTTGTTTTTTATAAAAATGTTTTTTGATACATTATTTGTTGCTATAGGTCATTTGGCCTAACATTATTAGGGGGAAAGATGAGAATTCTTAATTGTTTAGCTTGGATAATTGTATAATTGTCAGCACGTATATGTGTGTATATATACTGGGTGAATTCTTGTGCTTAACTATTCCTTAGAAGGTGAAAGGCCGAGGTACCAGAATAAATCTTTTGGGACTTACACCCTGTTGTTTGTGTGGATATTTTGCTGCACTGCCTTTAAAAGTTTTTTCTTCTATGCTTGAGTTTATGTTTTTGTAGTATGTCATTATCGCAGAATGCTGCATCTGATTCCACACTACATTCTACCCCGGGTAATACTGGGGGAGAAGGATTATATTTGCTGACATTTTACATGAAAGGGAAGTGAAACTCTCTTCTGGCGATCCATGAATTGTGAATGGAGAGAAATACATTTTATTAAATATCACTCCCAGAGGATTATGGCTAGATCGACTACCTGCTGGTGAGTTTACTGATGAAGAAGGTGATCTGTTACAAGAATGGAGAACTGCCTCTTTAATTTGTACTTTGGCACGGTTACACATATTAATCAAGCATAATCAAAGGGTAATTGATAAGGTACGTTTGGAGATTGCTGAGGTACAAGAGGAGTTAATTCAGGAAACCTCTGAGACTAGTTTTCAGAAAACCATGTCCAGGATAAAAATTAAACTACAAGAGACTGAAGTGAATATTTTAGCACATAAGAATGAGCAACTTAGTCGCGACATTGGTGATTTCCAGCAGGATATGCTGTATTCAAGGTCACGGAGGGAACACCCAGGTAGATTACGGGCTGGAGCCAGTACAATGGGCACACAGGATTCCTCTTTCTCATCAGCGGAAACAAGTGCCAGCACAAGCAGCAAGAAAAGTGTATCGTTTGGTGATATTTCTATGGTTGATGCAGGTGACAAAGTTCAAAAAAACTCTTCCCTTATTATTCAATCTCCGATACAAGGGAAAACACGTAGTTATTACAGGAAGTGTCAGAACAAGTACAATCTTAAGTAAAATATGATCCTGTTTTGGATTTTGAGACTGTATTGACTGATAGTTATAATGGTGGTGATATATGCTTAACGTGATCTAATTCTTTGTGCACTGATGTTTATGCTTCTGTTTGTCATGAATCTTGTGTGGTTGGCAAACAGGCTGAAGCTTTAAGAATTGTGGATTTGTCTGATTTGGTGCTCACACAAAATATGGTAAATGTTTTATTAAAGGGTCCCAAGTTTGTACCGACCAGAACTCCATGACTGGCTGATTCAATATTAGATGTAAAGCGTTTTTGTCGAAAGTTGTATTTAAAAGTATATTTTTCAAAAAACATGGTGTTATAAATGTGATAAATGTTGAAGATGATAATGACTCTATGTTCGATTTAAGCTTACATCAAACTGATTTATTCTTTGAATGTGTTCAGGATGATGTCAGTGAAACACATGTGAACATAGAACAAGATGATCCTATATCAAATAGGGACACTTTTTGCACTGGTTATGGTAGATTGGATATTCCAATTTTATCTAGGAAAAGTGATTTCATGCTGCCCAAATCATCTTTGGCCATCATGTCTTTTGAGAAAGTGGTTTGTAGGAAGGTAGAAAAACAGTTTGATGTTTTTTTGAGTAAAAATAAGAGTTTTAACTTAAGTAAAGGGAAATGGTTAGAGTTACAAACTGCTAGATCCCACTTGAATGAATATACTTTCAAAAAGGCAGATAAAGGTGGTAACTGGGTCATTATGGGTAAAACAGATTATCAAGAGATGGTTAGATTATTAATCTATGACAACTTAACTATGAACAGCTTCCCATGAATCCGGCACAGCAATTTAATAATGAGCTATATGAAGGATTGGATAGAGGGGAAAGGTTAGGTTTCCTGACAAATAAAGATGTAAAAAAGTTGTTAGTGAAGGAACCTAAAGATACAAAATTTCATGCTATCCCCAAAATCCACAAAGATATGGTAAAACATCCAGGGAGACCCATTGTGTCTATGATTGGTTCATATTTAGAATATGTGGGCTTATTCTTGGATTATCAGTTCAAGAAATATTTGGATAAAATACCTTCTCATATAAAGAACGCTGGAGATTTGTGTCATGGGTTGAAGGAGGTTAGATGGTAGGATGAATATTTCTGGGCCTCTATTTATGTTTGCTCTTTGTATATGAACATAGATATAAGATGGGGCCTTGAAGCAATGTTCACGATAATGGGTGAGGGACCCAGAACTTCTTTTCTGCTTCAGGTTTTAGAATTTTGTCTTAGTCATAACTATTTCAAGTGGGATAACAAGTTCTTCCTACAGAAGAGGGGTACAGCAATTGTGGTGGCTTTTGCCCCTACTTATGCTATCATATACATGGGGTATTTTGAAAATCAGTTTATGTACCCGACAGAATATTTCTCGAAAAATGTGGTCTATTATAAAAGATACATCGATGATTTGATTTTTATTGTAGAGGCAGACAAGAAGGATTTTTGAAGTTTGTGGGAAGCTTAAATAACATGCATCACGGTTTGAAATTTGAGCATCAGACAAATTTCTCTGCCATTAACTTTCTAGATGTTCAATTATATGTTGATCAGAGCCTTGAGATTCAGAATAAACCCTACAGGAAGCCCAAATCTGTAAATAATTTTTTATATGCTGAAAGTATGCACCCCCTGTATTTGATTAAGCCGTAGCCCTCTGGTGAATTCAGAAGGATTTTTCAAAATACATCTCAGGAAGAACTGAAAAGTTTCTTTTTGAATGAGGTAGAGAACAGGTTACAGACACTAGGGTATCCCAGTGAAATGCTAAGAGCAGCTCAACAGAAGATAAAAAACAAAGACAATAAAGTTTAAAGGGGTAGATATTACACACAAGCCGCTTATAAATGGGAACTGAAGGAACAGGAAAGGTTGTTTTTTGTGACTAAATATTCCTTTTTTTCTAATATTATAGAGAAAATCGTGAGAGAACACTGGGATTTGGTTTCACGGGATGGTAGCGTGGGACATCTTTTTCCTAAGAGTGTAACATTTTCTTATGGTAGATACAATAACTTGAAGGAAATATTGGTGGGGGGGGAGACAATAATTTTTGTGATAGCTCTGACAGAAAGGGCACACAAACTTGTGGTGTATGGTTAGAAATTTAAATGAATGGAAGATTAATGGCAGGTTATATAGGGCCATGGAAATTATTAATTGTAATTCCCAAGGGGTTATATATATCAGCGGGTTTGGTTGTCAACAGACCAGGTGGTATATTGGGAAAACCAGAAGATAAGTTAAGATCAGAATTATGGAGCATATAGGCGATCTTAGAAATCATAGGGTTGACAGCTCTGCTGGTCTTCATTTTACTTTTGTACATGGGGGTTCTACAGAAAGCCTATTTTTCAGTGTATTAGCATGTCCACATTTGCAATTTGGAGGGGGTTTCAAAGAAGCATTAAAAAGTTTAGAATGTAGAATGATTTTGAATTTTAGAACACTTTCCCCTAGGGACATGAACACTGATAGCAATATAACATTGTAGTAGTGAGATTTTTATAATTTCACTGTTTGATGGAACATTAATGTGGTATGTATCATACGAAAATATCAATTTTATGGTTGTTCACACATTTTTAGTTAGGATTTTTGAAAAGATTTTGGAAATAACTTGAAATGTGTTCTTTTTTATAAAAATGTTTCTTGATACATCATTTCTTGTTGTAGGGCATTTGGCCTAATATTATTAGGGAGAAAGATGAGAATTCTTAATTGTTCAATTGTTACTATTGGATAATTGTTGCATGTATAGGTGTGTGTATGTGTATGTGTATATATATATATATATATATATATATATATATATATATATATATATATATATATATATGGTTCTACCTCACTTCAACGACACGCCGGAACATCGACAGGGAAATCGCGAGCCCCAGAAGATCGACAGCGCAGAAGACCGACGCGACGGGACCTAGAAGATCGACAAGCAGAAGACCGACCCGACGGATGAAAGCACCGACGCCGAGGATGCCGAAATGGGAAAAGGCTGTGTAAGTATGCGGTAGTGACGGATGTTAGGGTGCGAGTAAGGTAAGTGGGGATAGGGGTGGGTTAAGTGAGTTAGGGTTAGGGAGCGGGTCAGGTAAGTGTGCGGTAGTGATTGTGTTTGGGTTAGGGGCGGGATAAGTGAGTTAGGGTTAGGGAGCGGGTCAGGTAAGTGTGTGGTAGTGATTGTGTTTGGGTTAGGGGCGGGATAAGTGAGTTAGGGTTAGGGAGCGGGTCAGGTAAGTGTGCGGTAGTGACGGACCTTAGGGTTAGGGTTTGGGTCAGGGTTGTAGGTAGTTGTGTATGTGTGGTTTAGTGTGGGTTTGTAGGGATTTTGGTGTGCTTGTGTTGTGTATGTGGTTTTTGGACGGGGAATGTGTTTTGGTTGTTGATTGTGGTGTGTGAAGTGTATGAGGTTTCGTGTTTGTGTACCGTCGGTTATTTCATTGTCGGGCATGTGGGATTTCGTGTTTTTGTACTGTCGGTTATGTGGTGTCGGTGATTGCGTTGTCGGTGTTGTGGTGTTTCGTTTATGTGAGGTAGAACCATATATATACATATATATGTATACTGGGTGAATTCTTGTACTTAACTATTCCTTAGAAGGCAAAAGGCCGAGGTACCAGAATAAATCTTTTTGGACTTGCACACTGTTGTTTGTGTGGATATTTTGCAGCACTGTCTATAAACGTTTTTTCTTCTATGTTTGAGTTGAATTTTTTGTGGAAACATCAAAAACCCAGAAGGTTGAAAATGAAAAAAAATCTATCTGTGTTTTTACAGGGCAGCAAGTCCCCTTCACCCCCCCCCCCCACTAATTATATATACAAACTCTGATATCACACTACAGTGAGAAAATGAACAAAACTCCAATCAACACTGTACCAATGTATTTGCTGTTTGACATTCCAGAACTATATATGAGTATATAACCATTTTAAATGTTGGAATCTAGTGTGCCCTGGAACATGGAGAGACTGAATGGCCGAACGATTGGACTTACATATAGATAAGTATAAGATGCCATTTCTTGGAATATTTTCTTTTCTCCAAGGTATGGTGATCTCAGAGTTGCTATATATATGTTCATGGGTAGTAGGGGTGCTGGGAAGGCTTGCCCTCCTGCAAAAAGAAGTTTTAGGAGAAGAGTGATTTTTCAGATTAGCTGTTCTGCGGGTTTTGAGCCTTTTTTGGGGGGAGGATTTTTGCAACTCGGCATGATATTTCAATAGGAAGCTATATATACATATATATGACTCAACACTGGGATTGCACAGCTGTGGAGAAAGGTCAAATTGCCCACTCACTGCTGTACCAAGATCTCACTCAGGAAAAGTTGGCACAGTTCTATCAACTGATTTTTGATCAGCTGTACTGACTTGTCCATACATTGATGAAACATCTTTTCATTGTGATATCTGTCTGTATCTCACATTTTGTGTGAATTGAAGTTTACAACCCTTAAGTTGGAAGTCTGGCATTTTATGACATATACAATAAACTGCAATGGGCGCATAATCACATAAGATGAAATATGCATTGCTGAGTGTCACGCAGCTCATAAAACAGATTCCTCATAATATTATAAACTTAAAATGAGTATAACAATGTTTCAGTTGATGGTATAGAGGAATTGTTGTGAAAAATTCATATAATGGTAAGTTTTACCTGAATATGTTGTATTATGCAAGCTAGCTGAGAACTTCTGAAGGGTTTTTGCCTTTTTCTTGTCTGTGGTGTGATCATCATGGAGTTGGTATACATAGTTTAGGGAGTGTGGGAGTTCAGGGAAACTTAACCCCCGCAAAAAAATGTGTTTTATAGGTTTGTTGAATCACCATTTTCAATATTTAATTTTCAGTAACCAGTAGTTCAAACAGCAGTGATGTGATAGCACAGAGGTAAACCAGTAAAATGGCTTTCTACTCATTAATACATGCATACATAAATAACAGAAACACCCCTAATCTACCTGACAATTTATAAAGGCATGAACAGAATATAATGAGCTACATGTTTCCCCTTAACATAAAATGTATGCTACCATTAATCAGTTTGATGTAAAATACATGTTGACTACATCCTGGAGTGTAATAATAACAAAAGCAGTGAGCCCAGCTGTGCTCACCTTTATCTTTGCTAAGATGATGTCCAATGGACTAGTGCAGTGATTTGATGAGTACATCCCATCATCTCCCTACATTGCTGTACAATGGCTCAATGTCTTGTTAGTGGCTGTACAGCTGTATCAGCAGATGTGCCAGTAGCAGAGTCTTCAATTACCTGTATAGTAACATCATGGAGGATATCAACCCTCTGCTTTAAGTCTGCCATCAGTCAAAACACTTCCACTTCAGCCAGCTCTGCAGAATATAAAAGAGGGCAACTCATCATCAGTTCTTCACCATTTGGAGCGCCAATGGTTGCTCCTCACATTTTGTAGTTGTCTTTTAAATTTCTTCTGCATATATAAAATTTCATTCCATTTATTTCATTTTTCAAGAGTATAAAAAAATCTTCTATATAACCATTGTGTTACAAGATCTTTTAGTCTTTATGATCCTGTATAAAGCCCTAAGGATGGCAGGTGCATAATGTGCCACAGTATCCTATAAAGATCCCATAGCAAGGATTCCGTTCGAATACCTATCCCATATCAACATTTTTTATGTGGATTAGGAAGTTATTAGGATGTAAGTCAAATCCTGTACCTGTGAGGGACTCTGTCCTCCTACCACTACTTCAGTTACTAACCTACAAAAGAAACTATCAATACTGACCTTCGTCAACCCATTATTCTATAAAATTCTGTGCAGTTATAACAGAAATCAGTATGTAGCTTGACCAGTTGGAAGATTGGATTTTAGGATCGACACTCAACCATCTAAATGTAAGAGAGAGAGAGAGAAAGATGTTGCAATATGAACTTGTGGAGTGTGGGAATATTCTCACAACAGCTACCAAACATTATCCCCAAGATTCACTAATCTTCTGTGCAGGAATAAGTTATTCCTGCATGGAAATGACAGTTTAAGGTCAGCACGGCAGTGCACCATGCATAGTAATGAAGGCCTCCTGCCTCTGCTGCTAAATGGACACGGAGCGTGGACGAGTGCAGGGGATGTGTCTGAGAGCAGAGCTCTCACAATACACACACCCCCTGCACTCAGGAAGTGCCGTTCAGCAATTACAATGAGCGAGAATGCTCATAGGAGGCTGCAAACCTCCCAACTGTACACATCATTGCAGAATTTCCAGATCTCTCACCCATACAGTACTCCATTTGTCCTGGCAAATCACTGGGATGATCTCAGGATTGAAGTCAGTAAATAATGGCATACATTTCAGTTTCAGACTTCAAATCTGTCAGAAAATGTATATTAAAACAAACATGTAACACTAGCAACTTTCCCAAGTTTATAAGAGCAATAATTAAAATATGTCCATAGTTGGACCTCATGTTGTCAAGCTTTGTCCAGATAATTGGCATGAAGAGTTAGAGTGGTATGGGGGGTGTTGCTAGGATGTCTGCCAGATGTGCAGATGTATGCAGGAATGCACAGCAGTAAGTGAAACCTGTCCCTTCCTAGAGAAAATAGCAGTAGAGAATTTTTTTTATCAAACAGATTAAATTTAACTGTAGATGCATGGGTTTGCCTATTGCGTAGCAACCCATACTGTAGCTTAAATAGCACAAGAAGATAAATAGCAAGATACATTCAATTGAACTAGTGCTGCAATAGTGTAGTGGTTAGAGTATTTGCTTCGCAAGCAGTCATTCCCGGTTCGATCTTCACTGTAGTAAATTCCATTTTCCATTTAAAATCACTTTATGAACATTTTTTTTCTGTATAACCTATAAATAACATGTATTTCTGAAATGAAGTACTGCATTAAGTGCAGATGTGAGGTGTCATTGTAATAATGTGGTAGAATCCACAGATAAACACATGTGCCCCATACAGTATACATACACATGAATCAGGGATACTAAATGAAGGTATAATGTATAATGAATGATACATCCATAGATTTGGACAATCTACCACTTTCCCAAGACCCATGTTTCATTTCTTTCTAAATTAGTGTGGGAGTAAGCAGGAATAAGCACTTTTAAGCAGTAGTAAGGGGGTTTAAACCAGTTTGCATAGGGTTAAGCAACAAGCACACAGGTTAAGCAATTTTAAAGCTAACTCTCTGTAAGCATATTTAACTGGAAGTTATCATTGCTTAACATCATGCAAACCCACACAAACATGCTTACACCTGTTTAAAAGTGCTTTAATCACTCTGTATCCAATAGCCCCTGTTCTGCCCAGCAACAAAATAAACAGGCCTTGCAGGTCTTGAACCCAGGATCCTGTACACTATCATCACAGCAGTTAACCAGTAAGCCATCACAGCTGTACATAAAATGGAGGTATACCCAAACAGATCCTCACAATAGCAAAATCACAATTTACATGTGAAAGGAATCTATAAACAGTTTTATGTTGTATAACCTACTACATAACATATATATGTGAATTGGAGTACTGAATTAAGTCCAGATGTGAGGTGTCATTGTAATAAAGTGGTGAAATCCCACAATAAACAAAAGGACCTCATACAGTGTACGTACACATGAATCACGGACACTAAACAAATATATAACATGTAATGAATGATAAATCAATGCCAAACAGCAAAAAATAAACAATGCTAAGCATTGCACACTTACTAGGTGTAAGCAATGTGTAGCCCAGCTAAATCAGTTTGCCCATTGGTATACCCCTTTAAGCAATGCCAACCTTATTTAAGCAGGTTTGCCCATAGCTTAGCATTTTCAAAACTGTCCAATCACTGCAAAGTGCAGGAAATCAGCAGCCCTATTTTAATCCCACAGATGGGAATACATCTCATATGTGGTTGCAGCTTCCTCCTGTAGGCACTATGGCCAGTGTCGGAGAAGGATTGCACTTCCGAGCACAGTGCTGGGGCATCCAGGAGTCCAAAGTCATGGCAGGACTCCTTGTAAAAGTCCATGACCAGAGACTGCTGCAGGACCAGTACCAGGGTTCCCAATATAAAGTGGAAGCCTGCGACCATCTCGCCCATGACCTCACAAGTGCCACTGACATCCCTCAAACTGGTGAGAAGGTCATGCATCACTATACAGGCCTGGAATGGAGGAAGAGGAAGCTCTTGGATCAGTGGATCCAAGAAGCTAGGCAGTTGGGTGATGTCCCAGCAGTGTGTAAGTACTCATTCTACTACCTGTTTAATAATTCCCAGCTCATGTATATTATGGATAGGTATGGCTAAATATTCATCTTATGTCTTTGACAGCAGCAGAGTGGGATGTGAATCAGGAAGCCCATGCATGTAGGCTGCAGAGGCTGTGTCATGAGGCAGGTTAGTAATAATCTTGCATGTACTGTCATAAGAAAAAAAGCTAAAAGTAGTAGAAAGTTAATTGCCAGTATAAAACCTGTATTGTGTATGGCATGTACTGAATAAATCAGACAATATGGCAGGAAGAGTCTTATACAGGTTGTATGTAAATAAAATGGTAACAGCCTGGAAATAAAGGTCTAACTCCTGGACTGCTTGTGTTTACTCTGGTATCATATTGTAATGTAGTGTTGCATTCTCTTAATAGTACTGTTGTATTAAGCACTGTTACCCACACTGTGCTACATAAATAAAATGTGTAGGAATGTCTGTATACAACTGTAGTAATCACAAGGTCATATTGTACAACTGAAAGAGATGTATACAGAAAACAGTGAAAAGACAGACAACATAATCCAAATAGCATACTCAGCTGAGATGTGAAGTGTTAGCACACAGCCATGGTTCGAATCCTGGGAGTGGTAGTAAGCTGTATGCAGAATCATACCTCACAAATGTACAGATATTGTCAGAGAATCCAGATAATTGGCGTAATTCTCCTGTCTGTCACCCTGTCCCCCTGGCAAATCAGTGGGATGATCCCAGAAGTTTAGGCAGCAAATAATGATATACAACTAATTGTCAGACATCATAACTGTCATAAGTTATGACATGAGTGTTGTAATTAAAAGGTCAGATTGTAAAACCACGGGAGACTTATAGACAGAAATCAGAGAAGAGATACACAGCAATATCTATATAGCACACTCAACTGTGATGTGCACTGTTTTATTTTTAGCAGACACAGTCATAGTTTGAATCATGGGAGTGGTAGCAAGCTGTATGCAGAATCATACCCCTCAACTGTACAGATTTGTCCAGAATGTCCAGATAATTGGCCCATATCCACTGCCTGTTACCCTATCCCCCTGGCATATCAGTGTGATGATCTCTGAGATTTAGGCAGCATTTAATGACATATAACTGACTTTCAGACCTGTAAATATTCAGAAAATGCATATGAAAACAAACCTGTCATTGTAGCAACTCACCAAAGTTTTATAAGGGCAATAGTCAAAATATGTCCCAGTTTCACCTGCATGTTGTCAAGACTTGCCCAGAGTGTGTGCAATAAGAGATGGAGAGGTATGTGTATAACATCAACCTGGAATCTGGGAATATGCATAGAAACAGTCAGGTATTGTTAACAAACAATACCTCCACAGGTATACCAGGTAAGAGGTGTATACTGCAGGTAAAACACAGTTCATGTATATAGTTGTCTACAACCATACCACTGTCCACACTAAGGCCATAGGGTAGTGTAATAATACCTGTAAGGTACAGATTACAGCACTGACTAAGAAAGTAATGAGACCTACAGGGGTATACAAGTTGTTAATTGACATCTTTCTCTCCCCCCACCATATCTGTAACAATAATCTAAATACACAACTCAATTGGTATGTGTACAGTTAAATCTACTGTTGGGACATATGTCCTATTGTTTGATAAATATTGAAATTTGTTTCTATGCATGTGCCATGTTGAAATAATCCCACATTGGTGGCATGCTGCCATCAATGTAACTGCATGCTGTTGTAATGGCCACTTTGGTTCCATATATGTATGTGTCCTGTTTGCTATGCAACTGTTCCGTATCTGGTGTTTTGGGTTAATGGGAATATCTATGCATGCTGTTATACCTAATCCTGGAATGTGTTAACTATTACTAACCCACATATGTTTTAAAATTGAAACACCATAGCACATTTGGGAAGGCCGGTCCCAGCGGACACACCTCTCCCACCTCATTTGGCCATGGCACTGGGCACTAGCATGTCTGGGGCCCCCCCAGGACCTCCTCGTCTGCTGGTCCTGCACCACCTTCAGATAGAACTGCCTCAAAGGATGGGGCTTGACCCCCCTGGGAGCAGGCTCGGACAGGATAATGTCACCCATCGTTAGGTCCGGTGCATAGCGAGCACTGCAGGGTGGTCGCAGATCTGTTATGCCAGCTTGAGGGCCATGTGGCACATCTAGAGGATCAGCCTGCCCCTCCTACCCAGCCCCCAGCACAACCACCTTTGGGGCCATGAAGGTGCAGTGGTGACTGCCCATGGGTGGGGACCTCAGTCCCACTGTTTCCATTTGGGGGCTTATGGGCTTCTGACTTCCAAACACCCCTTCCCATTCAAGGTGTTTACCCCCCACATGTGTCATATACCACCCCTGTATGCTGTCTTGTTTGTCTTGTCTGTCATCTTACCCAACTGACCTCCCCAAATATACCTACTATCCCTCCCCAACATCCCACTCTCCCCTCAAAAAAAAAGAGCAATCTGTTCCACCCAAAAAAATCCGCCCCATACATAGCTGTCCATTTCACACACATGTCCACTGGACACATGTAATCTGGTCTAATTGGTTTCACAACATATTATTGTTGTCCTCACCCCTCTCTCAGCTGTATGACTGTCCAAAATCTACCTCCAAATCAGTGTATATGCACAGCTGTTGCTGTAGAAGAAATGGGCAGCTATGGACCTTCTCTACACCTGTCCTGCACATCCCTAGCTATTTTCCCTACTGTTTTTCCCTTTTTGTGCCTCTTTTTCACCACTTTCCTATCAACCATTTTTCTTTTCTTTTAAAGGAATTAGTGCAGGAGTAAATGAGAGTAAGCACTTTTAAGCAGCAGTAAGCGGGTTTAAGCCTGTTTGTACTGGGGTAAGCAATGTCAACACATGTTAAGCAACTTAGAAGCTAACTGAGTATAAGAAACTGTAACCAGAAGTTAGCATTGCTTACCATTGCACAAACCTGCGCAAACCCACTTAAAGCTGCTCAAAACTGCCTTAACCACTCTGCATCCAACAGCCCTTGTTCTGCCAGCAACAAAATAACCAGCCCTTGAACCCAGGACCCTATATATTATAGTCACATCACTTAACTACTAAGCCATCACAGCTGTAAAGACTGTTCTTGTTTATCTAATATATCTGTCAGTACACATACTGTATAGTATTGAACAACTACTATATCTTCTACGATGGCGTAGTACTTGTTAGTGATAATACTGTTGAATCAAGTATCTTGTTATATCTAAATATACACATATCAGATAAATACGGTGTGATACATCTGGAAGGTATACACAATAGTAATGTTTACACATAATAAGGATATGGATACATATATATATATATATATATATATATATATATATATATATCTGTATATGTGTAGACATATATATATATCTGTATATGTGTAGACATATATATATATATATATATATATATATATATATATATATTTATATATATGTGTGTGTGTGTGTGTGTGTGTATATGTGTATATATATATATATATATATATATATATATATATATATATATGTGTGTGTGTGTGTGTGTGTGTGTGTGTGTGTGTGTGTGTGTGTGTGTATATGTATGTATATATATATATATATATATATATATATATATATATATATATATATATATATATATATATCCATATATGTATGTAGATATGTATATGTGTATATAACTATATGGATTTATATATATATATATATATATATATATATATATATATATATATATATATGTTTAACTTCTGTCCAGAACATGTATTGCAGGTATAAATGTAGACTGTTGCTACTGTGGCAGGGGTTGTCTTAACAGAAATGTTGTGTGTGGGAGGTCACATCTGCTATTGACATGTACGCCATCCGTTACTGACAGACATCTTAAGATCATCATAGTACAGTACCACAGATATCACAGTAATGGTCCTGTGGAATACAGCAGTGATATGACTAATAAATGTGGACAGTCTGACAAACTCTGGTCAGTCCAGAGGTATACACAGAACCCCTTAGTGCAAGACGTTTGGACCAAGCCTGACAATGTGGATGTTAACAGCCATGTAAATGGGTATATCATGTAAATACTGGAATACATATGCTCACACATTATATGCATTCATGCACTCCTGTCTGTCCTGACACATAATAACTGGTGGAGCAGAGGTCACAAGCCCACATACTTATCCACTAGTTAGTGACATACATCTGTACAGCATTCCACTGCTTTGTCAGAAATACACAACAGTTATGGCGGCCCGGCAAAAGTACATCTGACAAATATCTGGACATAACATCACACTGGGCTAGTACACTGGGCTGCTAGGCATGTCACAAAGCACTGTGCAAATTCCCGGCAGACAGCCACAACACTGGCCTACATTTCATATGAGGGAATACACATGTACCTGCAAATATAGCAGGCTCTACAGGCAAGTAACAGCATGGAGTAACAGACACCTGTGTGAAAGTGCATACCCACAACCAATGTGAACACAGCCACAGCCACATATGGTAAGCATGCTTAATATTATAGTATATGGACTGTCTGATAGACACCATCCTCATATGTGCCACTCACACACTAACCCTACATATACTGGGCCAATACACAGTGTATTCCGATGCCTGACTGTGGTATGGGACGTGTGTGTTTGGCACTACAAACATGTAAGCCGATAGGGTACCATACACTGGAGCAGCATGCAACATCAGATAGAACTGGGCCAGGAACATTGACATCTACGACAGTCTGTACACAGGCCAAGGTACATATTCACAATACACACACTGTTGACAATCACCACAAGTACACAGACCTCACTACTGTGCACACTATGACAGAATGTCCAGGTTTTGTCCTCAAATATAACCCCTACTATACATAACATGTCTAGCAGTCTAATATCTCACTGGCTTGTTATCAGGTATGATGTCAATAAATGGTGTACTGAACATATGCA
This sequence comes from Protopterus annectens, assembly GCF_019279795.1. Lineage (NCBI taxonomy): Eukaryota > Metazoa > Chordata > Ceratodontiformes > Protopteridae > Protopterus > Protopterus annectens. Next base: position 101,303,956 of record NC_056736.1, read on the forward strand.
CCTCTTACTGCATGACATATGTACAAAGGTTGATGGAGTTGTTGTTGGAGGCACAAACACAGGGCCAATATTGACATGTTGCTGTGATAAACTCATACATTTACTGGTGTAACAGGGTTAGTTATCCCATACGTCCTATGAGAGATATGAAGTCAGTAACTCTCATGGCTGTCACCATGTGCTGACTGCAATCCTCAGACTATGCTACTGCATTTCTAAAGATAGGTAATCTGTGAGTAACACAACACACGTAAGACTCCAAATACTGGCCAGTCTGCAGATAGCCCTAGAGGTGGGAGTTTCCTTAACCACATAACACTGTCATGACAGATATTAAATCATGTAAACCAGCAATAGCCACACAAACCCTGTTAAACCAACATTACTTCAAATGCAGAAGAGCAAGACTTACATTCTGTAGTCATGTCTGAAACATCCCCCTCCTGTTTGTTGGCCTGTCTCCACAGCTAATGTTGTTAGAGGTATATCCTACTATCCTCTGTGATGCTGTTTATGAAACGCCAACATGAAGTCCTGCTCACAATGAATGAAAAGGGCCAACACCTACTTGATGTTCCTAGTTATAGGAGTGTTTCCATGTAATTGGCTATGGGAATGTTACCACAGCTGTTCCACATGCAATCGGCTAGTGAGGGACAGACTACAATCCGTGCACAGGCCATCAGCTGATCATGAGCATCACTTACAAAACACAAGCTGCTGCCTAAGAAAAGCAGGTGTACTTCTCCACATCCACCAGTAAGAGAGTGAGAGAGACAGACAGAGACAAAGTAAGACAGGGAGGGGGTAGAAGAGTAAAAGCTTGGCATGTTTGTGTCACACACTTGCCAGTACGGGGTTTCAAACCCCTGCCTGACTATGTATTGCTATTACATTTCTAGACAGTTATTGCATGCGCCACAGAGCTTAAATGTTGGAGAGCTGTCCAAAGTTATATTTGACAGTGAGTGACATCAGCAACAATGATAATTGAGGGATAAGGTAGGTGTAGTACATGTGCCTGTCCACAAGACCAGGCGTCGAGGATGATACAGCTAAACCCTCTCAGGGACTCACACACATTATCACAGTTGGCATGGTCAGGATTAGAATTCCTAAGTAACTAGTTTGCTATGCTACAGTATTATGCAGGTATCACATACACCACAGAGGTTATCAGGCTGATATATGGGCAAAGGGTATGTCAAGGTGACTGACATCAGAAGGCATGCTTCAGTAGGGCAATGGGAGGTGTAGTGATTGTGAATGGCATCCAAATAATTAATCTCTACACACTCACAGACACAGACTTGCTAGTACTGACATGCATGGGTTCATTGCTTCACAGGTGTTTAGTGATTGACTGTACCAGAAGGCTGTATAAGGCTAGGCAAAGGGTATACCTTGGCATCAGGCCACATGACAATGGTCTGCAGTGTGGCTCAGGGGCTGTAGTCTCTGGCTTGGCCCACACAGGTGGGTATTGTATTCACCATCCACTCATCTGGGTTACTATTGTGGGTGGCCAGTGCTGTGCAATGCTTGCCACGTATGTGTTCTATATTCCATAACATGGATGGTGTCTGGGATGTGCACATGTCCCACATGCATGTTCTGTGACATGTAGAAGTGTACCTGGGGTGTCTGGGGCATGTTGTGTGGCCAGATTGTTATCATCTGATGTGGCATTCCTGACCACATGTGGTGAGAACTGGCAATGGAAACCAGGTTGACCCTGCACCTACATTGACAGCATGATACAGGTATTCACTGGTGTTAGTGGCATCTGTCCATACAGAGCATGTGTATAAGGCATGGTATTTCCTTTGTGGGTTACATTTGCTGACTCTACAATTGTTGCAGGTGTCCAGTGGGTAACATAGAAAAGGACCAGTGTATGCAATGATTTGCCTATTGTAGGGATTGGGGTGCCATGTCCTCTGTAGTCCACTGCAATCACACTATGGTTACTATCTGTGTGTAATATGCCTGGAACTACCAACATATGGGTTGTTGCCTAGCCAAGTGTGTTTGTGTATGAGACATGGGTGGAGAATGTTCTCTGGGTAATACAAGGGTTGCCTATATTGTTCCCCAATTCATAATGTCACATGTAGAGGTATGGATTGTCTACACCAGCCTCTCTGCTGTTTGACATATGTTGTCCTTGCAAGGTGAACATTGTGACATATAATAAGCCCACCATATAAGAAATTTCCAAAACCTGCTCCACAATGAGTCCTGTTATTACACACTCACAGCTACCCCCAAACAGGATACTGATGACAAGCACACAGAGTTTCACAGTTCCCATGTCTGGGATTCAAACTCCTACTTAACTAGTACATCACACTACAGCACTATGCAGTTATAGCACTTGCCACAGAGCTTACTGGGCTACTCTTTCCCCAAAGGTGTATTTCAAAGTGAATGACATCAGCAGGCTTGACAAAGTTGGGCAATGGAAAGTGATTTGACTATGAATGGCCTCAAAAGCATTGATCCCTACACAGACAAGCAAACACACATACACAGAGTTTCACAGTTGCCATGTTTGAAATTAGAACTCCTACCTAATTAGTACATCACACTACAGCATTATACATTTATAGCATGTTCCACATAGCTTACTGGGCTACTTCTTCCCCAAAGATGTATTTCAAAGTGAATGACATCAGCAAGCTTGCCAAAGTAGGGCAATGGAAAGGGATTTGATTGTAAATGGCCTCAAAAGCATTGATACCTACACACACAAACACACACACACACACACACACACACACACACACACACACACACACACACACACAGAGTTTCACAGTTGCCATGTCTGGGATTAGAACTCCTACCTAACTAGGACATCCCACTATAGCATTACACAGTTATAACATGCACCACAGAGCTTATAGGGCTACTCTTTCACCAAAGGTGTATTTCAAGGTGAGTGACATCAGCAGGCTTGCCAAAGTAGGGCAATGGGGAATGTAGTGACTGTCAATGGCCATAAAAGCACTGATCCCTACACACACACACACACACACACACACACACACACACACACACACACACACACACACACACACACACACACAGTCTCCATGTCTGGGATTAAAACACCTACTTAACTAATACATCACACTATAGCATTACACAGTTATAACACACACCACAGAGCTTATAGGGCTACTCCTTCCCCAAAAGTGTATTTCAAGGTGAATGACATCAGCACGCTTGACAAAGTAGGGCAATGGGGAGTGCTGTGTCTGTGAATGGGCCATAAACCATTCATCTGGAAGCACACACATAACACTCAGCCACACACAGGTTTACATTTAACAGGAACATGTATACAACTGCTAGATTAATAATGACTTGTACAGTCATGTTGCACAGTTATCACAAGCACCACAGACACTATAGTGCTGAGGGATACCAGAGGCAAATGTCTACAGTGATTGACATTTGCGCATCATGTGGTTTTAGTCAATTGGATGTGTGCTGGGTGGGACACGCCTCATGATGGGAGGCTTTTTGTCACTGTCTGTCACTCTCTTCCACACATCTATGTATATGTAAGTTTGGCCTATTATACTGTGTTGCCCTTGGATATATGTATGTATTCCTATCCAATGTGTGTGCAAAGCATGACTGGTGTGCAGTGTGGACTGTGTGCACAAACATCTGCAACTGTCAGATATGTATAGTCCACTGTTGTTGCCAAACATGGGGTTCATGGAGCATGCCCAGTATAACCTTTCATTATTTTGTTATCAGACATGGGTTTCGTTTCTCTAAGTGTAGGAGCATGCCCAGTATGACATTCTCTATTTAATGTGTGAATCCATAACAGGTAGGTTGTACTCCAGTGTAGGCATTTGTGTTCTACACCTACAGCTAGCAACCTGTTTCTGCAGGACATCTGTAGATCGGTTGATAATACTGGGTCACAATGCACAAAGGATAGTGGGTTACTGTAGGTAATTGTGTCTGTGCTGCTTCTACTACATGGTTTTGTTGTTAGTAGAGATATTCAGAATATGTAATGTTTTACACTGTGATGTTTTATATCATCAACTACTGTCAGGTATACATATTTGCTTGCAGTAATTTCCTGAGGAACACAGGGTGAATCAAGCTGTGTCCAGTATTGTGGTCTGCATCCTACATATTCTTGCACAATCATGCCATTCTGGAGGGGAAGCTGCAGACACTTGCTGATGAGTCTGTGTAAATGGTTCAGCACCTTGGTACAACGGTGGCTGAAGATCCCATGCTTGTACATCCATCGACGTGACAGTATGGCCATATCCTGCTGTGGCCATACCTCACAGTTATACAGATTCACACAGGTTACCCAGAGGCAGGGATCATATTTCTGGTCATTACCCCTTCACATTGCGGTTTGCAAGCAGGTTAGTAGCCACCCATTCCTGTGTTTGCAGCTGAGTTTCAGACTTCACACACTCCATAGCATCCATGCCTCTACCCCCCTGTTATTCTAGTCACTTCTGCACATTATGCAAACATTATCTGATAAGTTCCATATAGTTATCACTTCATCCCAGCTGTATTTAGGGGTTGGTCCATAGTTCATGCAGTAGGACATGGTGGACATGCTACTGAGATTTGTCGACATGGCCTTGCATTTGGGTTCTGTGGACTGTGTTATGTTGTTATTTGGGAGTCCATGAGATAACATATATTGGCAGTACGGGTGAGACACAGGCCATTGACAGAGGACTGTAGGGCATTCGGTAGTGATGCAGACCATCTGTAGCAGGCTGTTGAATTCTGTCACTCCTACAGTCCCAGGCTGCAACCACTATATTCCCTTGGGGTGACAGGGTAGGTGTGCAAGGTGTTAATGTCAATAGTTTCTGTCATTATTGATCCAGTGGTGTGGATGCTGGCAGGGTGCTGCTTACAGCTAGGGACACACCTGCATGGGACACATCTTCAGCATGCTGCATTCTGTGGCTATTCCCATACAGAGGTGGGGGTCATAATGTACTCATTCCCAACATCAGGGATAAGACCTGTGACATACCTGTGGCTCATGGTGGGGTGAGCTGGATGCATGTGTGCTATGGAAGCTACTTGCAGCTGACTCACAGATATACGTGGGGCATTCCACATATGCTGGCTTTTGCAGGGACATCAGCAGTTGCTCAGTACTTCATACCTGTGACTTTTGTGGTCTGCCAGTGTTTGGCCAGACAACATCAGTATTCCATACTACAAACCCAACTAATGTGCTGCTAACCTGTATGTACAATTCCAAAGTTGTGTCCATTTGACAGTAACATCTTATACACTCTCTGTCTAGGGTACTTCCACCTGTGTACTGTTTGTATGTCTGGACCCACATTCATGCCATGTCCATCTTTCAGATGATGACAGATATTACATCCGAACAATTAGTATGGCTTACTGCTGGACTGTGTCTTGCTGGGATGCATTGTGTTTGGCACTGCAGTTGTGAGAACTTGGCCCTGTCAACTGCAGTACTGGCCATTGGCCACCAGGACACAACCTACCATGCCTACATGCTGACCACTCTCACACAATATACAACACACACCAATCTAACACACACAGCCTTGCATATTTTACACGTGCTACAATCTATCCTGCTACTTTGGCTGGCTCAGATAATCTGTGCTCCACTGTTATTATACCTACACATACATGTTACTGCATTTCTAGATAAGATTGTGGGGGGCACACCTGACAACTGTACACATTTGCTATGACTGTACTGGTATTTCAGGTACTCCATTTCATTCTGTATTCTGACCTATCCTGCAGACTAGAGGCATATCAGTGTGCTACAGTTCTTATGTTTTGTTGACCTTCATTTCAGTTTCAGACTTCTTACCCTTCAGAACTAACATCCCACTGCCTGACCTGTTGTAGTATGTCTGTGTAGGTCTGGAGGGGGACTGTTCTCCATAGTCATCAATCAGAGGCCTTAGCACAGCCTTTATTTGTGTTTGTATATGCCTGTCCTGCTGGTTGCAACTGTTGTTGGGTATGTGAGCCTCACTGACTTGCATGTGTGTGTCCTATGTACACACATTTGGCCCACCACATGTCCTGCAGTGGGTTTTGTCACCTTGTCTAGTACTGGCTACTACGTTGACACCAGTATTTGTTACAGATTTCATGCTGCCGATATAGGTGTGTACTATCTGCTGGCATGCCATTCAGCCACCCGATTCCCTTGCATGCTCACATCCATACCATAGATACAAGTAGCAGAACATACTACTCCATTCAGCCATTGATAGGGAGAGTGACTTACCTTGTGGCTGTGCCTGTATTGAGGATGGTGCTGGAGGGCTGACTATGTTGGATGCACATAGTACACTCGCTATACATGGTTAAGCACAGGTAGTGTCATGTTTGGCATCCCTTTTACTGTATGTGCAAGTCAGAGAGGGTGTCATTCCCTGGGTTCCTACCATGTCAGTCTATGTGCTATGTGTAGCCTCTTTGCCAAGGCCTGGGCATACTGGGCACACCTCCTTCTGCCTACTGGGGCAGGCTCAGGTTTTTCCTCCTCTGAGTCACTTTGTGCTTTTGTAGGCCTTAGCAATGGTGGGAGGCTGTGTGGCCCTGCCCCATGCTGTTCTTGCTGCAGCTGTTTCCACAGGATCATATTGTGTAGCATGGCACGTATGATGACAATTTGGGTACATGTAGCTGGTGAGTACTGCAAAGCTCCACCGGATATGTCCAGGGGAAGCCCTTGTGGTTTATGTAGGCCCTACCCCGCTCACCGGGTGGTGCTTTCATGTGTATATGCATGCAGCCTATAGCACCCACTACCTCAGGGTATTCTGCTATTTGGTGGAAGAGGCGCATATTGCTGGTGAATGGCTCATGGGTGTTGAGAAAATATATGTGCTCACTGGCATGTGCTGACATAGCATCCAGGAACTGGTGGAGTAACCTGGATGCTGATGCCTGTGAGATCCCTATGATATCCCCAGTTGGCCTTTGGAAGGTACCTGTGGCTAGTATTCTTAAGCCTACACATACCTTGGTATCCACTGGAATGGGTTCCCTCTGTTGGTTCTGTGTGTGAGGCATGGCCAGCTCAGCTCAACAATTTGCTTTAGGAGGTCCCTGTCCACTCTATAGCGCTCACTGTCTAAAGCTCATGTAGCCCCTGGTAGGTTACCCTGGGTCTGTACAATCTTCTCCTTCTTCTCACTGTGGGTTGGTTGTCAGCATCCTCATCCTCACCACCCTCAGCCTCTTCCACATTTTGATTTATGAGAGCGAAAGCAGCAATTATCATTTTGTTGCTTTTGTTAGGTAAAATTTCCCCGTTTGTGTACACCGGTGGTGTAGAGTTTGTGGGAAAAACCAGAGGGAAAGGTGTGTGCATAGTTTATAATAGTGTGCTGGGCTGGGCTGCTGCCTGTGTAATTGGGTGATTCTGATACATTTCACCTGCTAGCTATGCTAGTTCTCCTTGATTACCTTTCCTTCTGCTGTTTTCCCTTCCCATTGCCTTCCTGTTTAAGCCCAGGGGTGTGCCATGCAAACACAGTGCTCAGATGTGAATGGAGCTGCTATTTCCTGGTTTACTTTTTTTTTTGTTTGTTTAATTCCCGGTGAGCGGCATGTACACCCGTTTAGGCAATGTAAAGAGTGCTAGGCAGCTTCAGACACACCCCCTTCCTTAGCTCTGCTAAGCTAAAGGCAAACCCGAGCCACAGAGCTCCAATAAGCTTACAGTATGCCTGACACACCCCTCTATGATGTCAGCTAGCTCTTAGGCTTGCACCATGGTTTTCCTGCACCTACACGGTTGGGTGCAGGCTAGCCATGAGGGGAAATCTGTAATTCAGTATCATTCCTCTCATTTGCATAGGATTGCCTGCTAATTGCCTAGTTACATAGGTTCATAGGTTCATACTAGGCTATCTGCCCTAGGGCATTTATAAGCCTAGCCAGAGTGTGTTTGGCTTTCGCCACCCATTTTAAATTAATTTTGCTATGCCTTTTTTTGAGGTTAGTATACTGTGCCTCTGTCTAACAGTGACACAGAAGTGATAGCCGGGGTAAACCTATGATCTCCCATCCACTCATCAAGATTCCTCTTGAAGAGAGTCAATGTGGGACTCTGCCTAACCTGGACTGGGATTTTATTCCAGAGTGAAGGGAGCCTCTGGGTTATGAATCTGTCCCTCCAGCATGTCCTATTTATTTCAGTGCTGAGGTTCAAGTCTCTCGAGCACCTAGCTCGATGGGATTTGGATTTTCTGAGGTGCAGCATGTCCATTAATTCCGGGTTGGACATGGCTTTATACGTCAGGCACAGATCGCCTCTGAGCAGGCGGTATGCCACTGAGTAGAGCTGGAGTTTCTTTAACCGGGCAGCATATGGCATCTGTTTGAGCCCTTTCATCCTCTTGATGAGGTACTTTTGGGGTCTTTCCAGTTGCTGCAGGTGTCTGGTAAGGTACATCCCAAAAGGGGCATTGTACTCAATTATGGGCCTGATGAGGGATGAGTAAAGAGGTACGATGACCTCCCCTGATCTAGATGTGAATCCCTTCATGATTAGGTGTGCTATATAAAATGTTTTTCTAACCACTTTGGCCACGTGGTTGTCAAATGAGAGATTGCTATCAACTTGGGTCCCCAGGTCCCTAATGACTTCTTCTGTACTTAATGGATTACCACCTATGTGGTAATTTGTGGGCACTTTGTTTTTGCCAAAGGGATGACTATACACCTTTTGGCGTTTAGCTTGAGGCCATGGCTCTGGCACCAGTTGTCTGTTTCTATGAGGCCCTTTTGGAGGATGCTTGTGTCGGCTGGAGAGTTGATTATGGCGCCCAGTTTGCAGTCATCTGCAAACTTGATCAGCCACAGTCCTTCCGTGTTGGCCTGTACCGCCGAGAAATATATACCGAACAAGAGAGGTCCCAGGACTGAGCCTTGTGGGATGCCACTTGTAACTGGTTTGGAGTCTGACATGGCTCCAGCAATTCTAACCATGTGGGTTCTGTCCTTGAACCAGTTTGTAACCCATCTAGTGACATAGGGGTTTATATTTAAGCTGGTGAGCTTATCTATAATGCCTGAGTGGGGTATTGTATCGAAGGCTTTTGTGAGGTCCAGGTAGGCTGTGTGGACCACCTTCCCCTCGTCAATGGCCTTGGTGACTGTTTCAAAGAAATCAACCAGGTTTAAGAGGCAGGATCTGCCCTTAACAAAGCCAAACTGGGTAGGATCCAGTGTCTGTAGGTCCCCAATATCTTTATTTATGAGGTCCATGATGATCCTTTCCTTAGCTTTGCAGACCAAGCTAGTCAGGCTTATGGGGCGATAGTTTCCAGGATCCGTTGAGGCACCACCTTTGTGGAGAGGGACCACTGTTGCTGTACGCCACTCTTTGGGTACATATCCTGTGGTAAGGCTAAGATTGAACAGTAGTTTTATGTTTGGGTTTAGCTCTTCTTGGAGTTCATGTAGGACGCAGCCCGGGACACCATCTGGTCCCATTGAAGCTGTGTTTTTTGCTTTGGAGAGGGCGGCTCTTACCTGAGCATCTGAGATGTCAGGGGGGCAGCACTCTGTTGGGATAGATATTTGCCCTTTTGGTGGGGAGAGGAGGGAGAAGTTTGCACTGAACCTGTCAGCTAGGATGTTGGCAATGTCTGTGGGCTCGGTGTATTTTTTGTCATTTTGGACTAATTCTGAGCATATCTGGGAATTCCCACCCAGGTTCCTAACATAACTAAAGAAAGCCTTGTGATTATCCTTAGTGTCCTGTGCAATTTTTCTCTCGAAGCTGGCCTTAGACGATTTTATGAGTGCCCATAGTTTTTTGCTAATACTGATCAGAGATGCCTTCCCATTCTGGGATTTTGCTATATCATGTAGTAGCTTCCTCCTTCTATTGTATAGTTTGTTTATGGCTGGGGTCCACCAGACAGGACGTCTGCCTTTGGAGGATTGGGTCTTGGTTTTATTTGGGATTGCATGATCCATGCATTCCTGAAGGTGTTCATAGAATGCGTTTATAAAGGATTCTGCGGTCTGGGCCGTATTTTCTACAGGCCCGGGGGCTTTGAAGGATTTCGCCTCGGTTTTGAGGCATGTGAAATTTGCTTTAGAGAAGTTTTTCACTGTGGTTTTCTGGGCAGGGGGTGGGGTCGGGATGTGAATATCCAGTGAGATTAGTTTATGGTCTGATCTTACCAGTGAGGGATACACTTCTGGTCTGGAGCATAGTGTCCCCATGTTGGTGATGATCAGGTCCAGTATGTTTTCCCCTCTTGTGGGAGTGGTAACAAGTTGTTCCATAGCATTTGAGTTTATAAATTCTAGGAACCTTTGGGTTAGGGTGTTGGAGCTAGAGTAATGCTCCCAGTCTATGTTTGGGTAGTTGAAGTCGCCCAATATAATGGTGTTTGGAGAGACCTTCATATTTTCCAGTATTCTCAGGAAGGCCAAGTGGGGTTCCTGTGTTTGGGAGGGTGGTCTGTAGCAGGCTATAAACTGGAAGGCAGTTTTACCCTCAGTTAGTTGCACATGGATAGTCTCTGATGCTTTGTGCTGTGCCACCAACCTGGAGGTGTGGGTATTTTTGACGAATATTGATACTCCCCCTCCTTTTGTGGTTCGGTCCAAGTTTTGGGGCCGAAAAGCATGGTATGAGGTATAACCTGGTAGTGCTGGGGTGCTCTCGGGAGCCTTGAACCAGGTTTCTGTTACTGCACAGATATCGATGTTCTCCATGCTAAGGAGAGCATGTCCCACACTGAGCCTTCCCCCTTAGCAACCACTATTCACTGGCATTGTTGTCTTCTGCCTGCCATTAACTATAATGGCAAAATTGTGATTTTGCAGAGAAAGCTTTTTTCAGGGTTTTTCTTTTATTTTCTGTCTGATCCCATTTGCGCGTCACTGCCCTATGCTTAAACAGCAGAAATCGGGCCAAAAGAAATAAAAGTTATTATTTTTTTTAAACTGTTTCTATGCCAATGGCCATATATTTGGCCATTGGCATGCTTTATGCATTATATAGACCCTTTATTTGGAGCTGTCATGGCTCCGTTTTGTAGTTTGCATAAATGTACTCGGTTACTAACCAAGTACATTTCTTCAGGTTACACTAATCCTACACGGATGGCTGCCAGCTTCCTGGATTGCTAATTCACCTCGTTTGCATGATTTTCACCTGCAAATGGTGTAATTAGCATACAGGAGCTGTGTCCATGCAGGAATAGTGCAGGAGTGCTCGTGCATGTCCCGGTAGCTTGTTCCTGGATCTCTCGGCGGCCATATTGCCTCCAGTAGCTCCTGCACTATTCGTGCATGGTGTGCAGAGCTTGCTGAATCCTGGGGTATGTGTTAGTCATCTTAACAAACCACCGATTGCCATTTATGCTGACAGAAAAGGAAGCAGCCTGGATGGCTAGAAGCAGGAAGTTCATTTCCCATCTGGAGCTTCAGAATGGGTAAACTTGCCTTTAAGACCCTGAAAATGTATAGTGTTGCAACCATTTGGAGCTAATTTGTTAAGTTATAGATGTAGGAAGCATCTGGACATGAGACCATTTACTGGGGCCTACTGAGGTCTGCAGCCTGTACTTGAAAGGAATGTAATAGAATATAATTCTGTTTGATGGAAAAACAGATCAATGGGACTGTTTTGTTTTTGTTTTGAAAACTAAGTGGATTATTAATTTTCCTTTTTTTCTTATGACTTGTGACTTGCGACAACCAAAAGAGTTTCTTATGGAAGTCTATCCTTCAATATCTCCTTTCATTCCACATTGGATGCAGGCACTTGGCTAGATAATTATCATTTTCATATCTTTAAGTACCTCTGCTGCTATGTGCAAATTGTATTAAGGGTGCTAGCTTACTATATCACTATAACTGCTGTGTTCCTGATGTGTATTCTAGGTGACACCAGCTATGTTGGAATTACTTCAAAGACTTACAGGTATGGGCTGACAATAAGCCGGTGCAGCTACAGCCGCAACTAGTCATGCTGATGCAAGAAGCTTCAGATCTCAAGACTATGTCTAATGTGAATTAACTAAACAGGGAGTGTGACCTGGAGACCCCTATTTGGCAATTGACCACTGTTCCACCAGCAATAACTTGGAAAAAAGTCAGACTGGAAGAAAGTGCTGTTACCCCAGCCCAAAGAAAAGGCACACTAAACACATTTTGATATAAAGGGAACTGACTGCATGGACCATGACAACCTTAAAAAAGAGCTTTTGGTCAAGTCTAGTATATTCCCTGAAGTACAACCAATAAAATCCTATAACATGGCTTGTAATGCAGTTAAACTAGTAAGAGCAGAGATGCATGACTCAAAACATATTTTAAAACTTTAGCTAAAAACTGATAGAACCATAAATTTGAAATACAAGAAATTTTAGCAGTTCAAAAGTTTAATAGTTTTGGTTAGTAATATACTAAAATGCATGTAGAAAATTGAACCTTGTAACTCTAATACACTACCATGCTTAATGGAACACTTAAAAGGTAATAAAACAATGTTCAAAACTGTATTGTCTGCAGTGTCTGCATTTGAGACTAAAACTGCAGTAAGAAATGTACCATCATATGCAAAACAAAAAGTAGGAAGTAATGTTTTAAGTTGTTTGCAGTGGTGTAAGAGGGGGCCATAATGTTATGTTCTGTGCTACTAACACTGAAGGGAATGCCACTAATGTGAAAACTGAAATGCGCATTTTAAATGCTGTGGAATATAATAAAATAATATCTAGAATGACTGAATTAGTATTATATCATTGTGTTATAACAACACTAATGAAATGTATTATATTTGTATAAGATTGGCAAGATAAATACTGGTTAGATTCTGCACGCATGATTACCTTTGTTTTTCCTGTGGAGTATGATAACATAAAATCTAGTATAACTGCATCAACACTGTTTCATTGTGTTACACCTATACTAATGAAATCCATTATGTTTTAGAAGGAAATTATGTTAATGTTTTGCAAGATTCTGGATGCATGGCCATCCTTATCAGTGGTCCATTGATGTCTATCTATACCATCAATAACAATCAAAATGTGAAGATAATGTGCATTCATAGTGACAGAAAAAAAACGTACTCCATTACACATGGAGAAACTAAAACAATGAGTGAGAAGGTCACTGAAAAACCAATCAGTAAAAACAAAATGAAAACTCCAGCAAAGCTTGAATTTCCAATAAGTGACCTCACAAACCTCTTGTGTCAGAGGCACATGGGATATATACAAATGATCCTTATGAACATCAAGTGTTTCAGCTAATTAGCAATTTTGAATGCCCATGACTTGTTTCATCATTTTAATAAACAATTGCAGAGCAATAAAGCCAAACCCCAGTCGCTGTGAATATGCATATTTCAGCCTTGTTATGATCTCATCAGCCCAGCACAAGCAGAGTGCTTAACTAAGCATTAGAAACACAGGACTATTATACCCAGCTGATGTCCATTCTCATTAGGGTCACTGCAAAAATATCCCAAACAAAAAACTAAAACAATGAGTGAGAAGGTCACTGAAAAACCAATCAGTAAAAACAAAATGAAAACTCCAGCAAAGCTAGAACTTCCAATAAGTGACCTCCCAAACTTCTTATGTCAGAGGCACATGGGATATATGCAAATGATCCTTATGAACATCAGGTGTTTCAGCTAATTGGCAATTCTGAATGCCCATGACTTGTTTTGTCATTTTAATGGACAATTTCAAGCCAATAAAGCCAAACCCCACTAGCTGTGGATATGCATATGCAAAATAATATGCATATCCACAGCTAGTGAGGTTTGACTTTATTGGCCTGAAATTGTCCATTAAAATGACGAAACAAGTCATGGGCATTCAGAATTGCCAATTAGCTGAAACACCTGATGTTCATAAGGATCATTTGCGTATATCCCATGTGCTTCTGACACAAGAGGTTTGGAAAGTCACTTATTGGAAGTTTTAGCTTTGCGGAGTTTTCATTTTGTTTTTACTGATTGTTTTTTCAATGACCTTCTCATTCCTTGTTTTAGTTTGTTGTTTGGGATATTTTTGCAGTAACCCTAATGAGAATGGACTTCAGCTGGATAAAACAGCCCTGTGTTTCTAATGCTTAGTCAAAGACTTTGCTTGTGCTGTGCTGATGATGTCATAACAAGGCTGAACTATGCATATCCACAGCAAGTGGGGTTTGGCTTTATTAGCCTGAAAGTGTCCATTAAAATGACCAAGCAAGTCATGGATATTCCGAATTGCTAATTAGCTAAAACACCTGAAGTTCATAAGGATCATTTGCATATATCCCATGTGTCTCTGACACAAGAGTTTTGGGAGGTCACTTATTGGAAGTTTTAGCTTTGATGGAGTTTTCATTTTGTTTTTACTGATTGTTTTTTAGTGACCTTCTCACTCATTGTTTTAGTTTGTTTTTTGGGATATTTTTGCAGTGATCCTAATGAGAATGGACATCAGCTGGGTATAACAGCCCTGTGTTTCTAATGCTTAGTCACACACTCTGCTTGTGCTGTATCGATGTGGTTATAACAAAGCCGAAATATGCATATCCACAACTAGTGGGGTTTGGCTTTATTGGCCTGTAATTGCCCATTAAAACGATGGAACAAGTCATCGGCATTCAGAATTGCCAATTAGCTGAAGCACCTGATGTTCATAAGGATCATTTGCATATATCCCATGTGCCTCTGACAAAAGAGGTTTCGAAGGTCACTTATTGGAAGTTCTAGCTTTGCTGGAGTTTTCATTTTGTTTTTACTGATTGGTTTTTCAGTGACCTTCTCACTCATTGTTTTAGTTTGTTGTTTGGGATATTTTTGCAGTGACCCTAATGAGAATGGACATCATCTGTGTATTTCAGCTCTGTGTTTCAAATGCTTAGGCAAACACTGTGCTGTGTCGATGAGGTCATAACAAGGCCGAAATATGTATATTCACATTTAGTGGGGTTTGGCTTTTTTTGTTCTGAAATTGTTCATTAAAACGATGAAACAAGTCATGGGTATTCAGAATTGCCAATTAGCTGAAACACCTGATGTTCATAAGGATCATATGCATATATCCCATGTGCTTCTGACACAAGAGGTTTGGGAGGTCACTTACTAGAAGTTCTAGCTTTGCTGGAGTTTTCATTTTGTTTTTACTAATTGTTTTTTCAGTGACCTTCTCACTCATTGCTTTAGTTTGTTGTTTGGGATATTTTTGCAGTGACCCTAATGAGAATCAACATCAGCTGGGTATAACAGCCCTGCGTTTCTAATGCTTAGTCAAACACTCTGCTTGTGCTGTGCCAATGAGGTCATAATAAGGCCGAAATATGCATATCAACAGCTAGTGGGGTTTGGCTTTATTGGCCTGAAATTGTCCATTAAAATGACGAAACAAGTCAAGGGCATTCAGAGTTACCAATTAGCTGAAACACCTGATGTTCATAAGGATCATTTGCATATATCCCATGTGCCTCTGGCACAAGAGGTTTGGGAGGTCACTTATTGGACATTCTAGCTTTGCTGGAGTTTTCATTTTGTTTTTACTGATTGGTTTTTAAGTGACCTTCTCACTCATTGTTTTAGTTTGTTGTTTGGGATATTTTTGCAGTGACCCTAATGAGAATGGACATCAGCTGGGTATAACAGCCCTGTGTTTCTAATGCTTAGTTAAACACTCTGCTTGTGCTATGTTGATGAGGTAATAATAAGACCAAAATATGCGTATTCACAGCTAGTGGGGTTTCACTTTATTGGCCTGAAGTTTTCCATTAAAACGATGAAACAGGTCATGGACTTCAGAATTACCAATTAGCTGAAACACCTGATATTCATAAGGATCATTTGTATATCTCCCATGTGCCTCTGACACAAGAGGTTTGGGAGGTCACTCATTGGACGTTCTGGCTTAGCTGGAGTTTTCCTTTTGTTTTTACTGATTGTTTTTTTCAGTGACCTTTTCACTTATTGTTTTAGTTTGTTGCTTGGGATATATTTGCAGTGACCCTAATGAGAATGGACATCAGCTGGGTATAACAGCCCTGTGTTTCTAATCCTTACTCAAATACTCTGCTTGTGCTGTGGCGATGAGGTTATAACAAGGCCTAAATATGCATATCCACAGCTAGTGGGGTTTGACTTTTTTGGTCTGAAATTGTCCATTAAAATGACGAAACAAGTCATGGGCATTCAGAGTTACCAATCAGCTGAAAAACCTGATGTTCATAAGGATCATTTGGATATATCCCATGTCCCTCTGACACAAGAGGTTTGGGAGGTCATTTATTGGAAATTCTAGCTTTGCTGGAGTTTATTTTGTTATTACACATGGAGAAAGAAATTCAGGGAGTCTTAGGAAAACTTCTACAACCTGTAAATCGTGATTTGACAAAAGATGCTATATTAGTAAAATATGTTCCTCATTTAACACACAATGGAAATATGGGAGAAGGGAGAAATCTATAGATAAACATGTAGCAGACTGATGTACTTTACAAGAAAGAGATAGAGCAGAAGCTTGATGCACTCAGTATAAGAATGGGGAGGGGGGAGCAAAACAGTGGCACTCATATAGAGACCCAGAATCAAATTCAGGAGAGTTACCTTAAATTTATTTGTGGTTAGTCAGTAAAAAAGATCATCTCTGGAAGTAAGTATAAGAACTGAAGAAGAAGAGAGAGGAAATTGTTGAAGTTAGTGTCAGCAAAAGACAGAAGTCATTAGAGGGTCCATATCACAATGTCGAACTAACATGAGTTCGAATGTTGTAATATCAAACCCTAAAGTCCAAAACCCAAAAATAACGAAAACACAGAACAGCAATTTTTTTCCCAGGTAAAAAAAATTGCTGTTCTGTCATAAAAAAAAAAATGAAACCTTAAACTTAAACTTAATTTTTTTTTTTAGCCCCCACACCCCCCTACATAGGGGGCTGTGCCCCCACACACCCCTACTTAAATATATCAACTGCAAGACCGCACCACAGTGTAGGAAATAGCAAATCCCCAAAAAACGGCCCACTGATTTTTTTCCCCATGGGGAAAAAATCGGTGGCGTGGCTTTGCTATTTTTGGATTTCAGACTCTAGGGTTCAATATTACATCGTTCAAACTTATACAAGTTCAACGTTGTAATATAGACCCGTCAACAGAGTCTTGCAAGAAACATTAGCACAGAAACTGAGGCCAAATAAAAATGGGTCTTTGACTGAGGACCTTCAAAGCAAAGAAATGGCAGTAAAGACAAAAAATGGCATAAATAAGGAAATGCAGAATTCTGAACCCACTTCTCTTATGGTAAAGCAGATAATTCACATGACAACAGACTTTAAAAATATGTATCTGCAAGTAACGGAAGATGAAAATTGCAGATAAATGTTGTTCTGAGCTGTCCTTTCCAGCAAAAAGTAAAATAGAGAAGGAAATATTGAGGGGCAGTATCCATTCACACTAATACAGGAAGAAAACAACCAGGAGGGAAAAAGATTACTTAAAAGGTCTGTGCTGCAGAAGCATTTAGGCAGGAGATAATTTTTGTTTGTAACTACCTTTTGCAGGAGAAGATGGACAAACATCTACAGTACCAGTATTTTTGGGAAAGAAGCTACACCTTGCTCTCCAAGTAAAATTACTGAATCAAGTAGTCCTGCATTTTTGGATGTACTGATAAGTCACATTAATTCTAAAAGTGGACAGTAGAAACATAACGTAAGTAGGGCAAGAGACACTATAGCCAAGCCTGAAGGGAAGGATAACTGGATATTGCCATTACTTCTTACCTGTATTTTGAGCTAAAACCTGACCTCTTATGTGGAGGCAGTAACAGTAAGGAAAACGTTCTGCACTAGGTGCCACTACTGAAATATCAGAAGACACAAATAAAGAAACTAGCTCCTGGTTGTGAAGAAAACCATCTGGAGATAAAACCAAGGCAAGAGCACTACCCATTTTTACTGGCTAGACATGGTAAATGATCTTGAAAAGTTATATGCCTTTTGTTATGTATTACAGGAAAATGCCCCACACCCTGTGTATAACAGTTCATGGATGCTTATGCATATTAGAGAAGTGCTGTTTAAACATTCTGTTATTGATATAATGGGCAATTAGTAAAATCTATCAAAAGATATTAGCACATACTGGAAATAATGAACAATGCTGCTACATTTCCAAAAGCAGTACTATTATGCAAAGCTAATACAAATGCAGTTGTTGGAGAACTTGTACTGTTAATCTCTGAGAGGCTACCCTAAGGAGATGCTATATACCAATGTACTCCCTTGATATCAAGGGTAATGCAGCAGTTATGTCAGTGCTTTAAATTCATACAGTTGGACATCCATCTAGCATCCACACTGAACTAACAGAAAGGTTTATTGTTTATTCATTGACTTTTGCAGTTAGAAGAGTTATTGATGGAAAAAGTAGGACCATTTGTTACCCTACTTACTGTTTGCAGGGAGGTGCACAAGCTTCAACTGAGTTACCCTATTTGAACATGTGTATGGCAGCGTCTGAGGGGGGTGTTTGACACTGCTAGAAAAGCATAGGAAGTAGAAAATGTACTATTAGAAGAACACAATGTTAACTTACAAGATAGATTAAAGCTGTGTATGTCCATTTTAAGGAAGCACAAACACAGACAGTGTACAAAATGAAACAGTGAGTTTATAATAAGAATGCCCAAAACAGAGGATTTAACCTAGTAGGGCAGGAATTGTTGCCACTGCCCTTCAGAGAAAACAAAATTCTGGCATAATGAATAGGATCATTTGAGGTAATGGAAAACAAATACAATGAAATGTAAGTTTGTCAGGAAAGAAAAAATAGAAGAAATGTATCATATTAATATACTGAACCTATGGAAGGAAATAAAAAATTCTGTAGAGAGCTTGCAAGGTGAAGTTCATACAGAAGAGACCAGATGGTGTTTACCTGAAAAATAGCTAGAAAGATCATTGTCAACTGCACAAAATCAGGAAGTAAGCAAATTTATTTGAGTTAAAGGATTTTTTTCAGAAATATCTGGGAGAACAACATTGATAGAACATAACACAGAGACAAAACCAGGAATAAAGGTTAGACTAAGATATTATGGAATATCAGAGTTACAGAAACAATTAATAAGAGAAGTTAAAAAATAGTGCTCAAACTAGGCACAATAGAAAAGTCACAGAGTAAAAGGAGCAGCTGATAGCATAAGTTCATAAACCTTTTGAAAGTACAAGATTCCTTAAAGATTTTAGGACAGCTATCACATGCAAGAATTAATGAATCAGAAGAGCACCGAAGAAAGGCCAAATATTTCAAAACACCAGATTTGAAGTAATACTCTCCTTATCCCTTCTGCTAAAGAAAATCAGTGTTAGCCTTTACGCTACATGGAGCTCCAGCCACCTTTCAGAGGTTCATTAGTATTAGGTTAACTGCCCTTATGGGCCATTTTAAGCCTTGCCAATTATCCTACATAAGAATCAAACACCGCAACTTATGCCTGTAATGTAAACACCTTAAGTCAAAGTCAAAGTTAAAGTCAAAGCAAACTTTATTGTAAATCTGATATACACAGCAGTGCAAGCTTAATGAAATTACATTGCTTTGGTCCCAGTGCAAGACAGAGCAATGAGCACATAGTTTGAATGACAGTAAGACTGATGCACATGCAGTAATAATTAAAACATTAACAACACAATAAATTACCACAATTGGACAGGAAGATATTAGACAGTATTATACTAGTAGGTACTGCAAGACTATGGCTTCACATTGTGATTGCTTAGAATATTGCACTTTATAATTTATAGCATGATATATTCTGATGTTCATAGTGCACATGTATGTATGGTGACACCCTCCTGACTGTTGCACACCCAGGAAGTAATAGCATAAGAAATCAGGCTAACTGTACCAGTTATTGAAGCAATTTGCTAGAGTGATTACTATAGTTGATACTTTGTAGCAAGTGGCATATTGATATAATTATTCACTGTCATGCCTGGCATTGAAATTCAGCAGCTTTATGGATAGAGGGAATATGCTTCTGTTCAGTGCAGATAGTTTGCAGTGTAAGCTGCAGTACTGAAACCTTAACCATTATGCCAACCTCCCAACCACAAAAAGTGCATAACCATTGCAGTTTGATAGCCAATGAGAGATTCTCAGTTGTTTTTCAGGGGGATACACATGAGCACACACACACACACACACACACACACACACACACACACACACACACACACACACAGTGGCATGGAGTGAGATTAGAACCCCTATCTATCTAGTGTTACACACTATAGATCATAGTACTTATCACACATGCCATGGCTTAAGTATATTTACTTGAAATATAGCTAGAGAAATCATTGTCAGCAGCTAACGTTAATGAATAAAATATTGAAGCACCGCTACTGCATAATTGGACATGGTGGTCAATCATTCAGTGGAAGTCTCACTTAGCAAAAGTGCAGGATGTGTCACAATCTATACAACAGGGAGACTTGATGATGAAAGATGAGTATTTGGGATAGCTAATAGAAGGAAGGGTAGTAACACCACTACTTTTTTTGACTTTCTTGCTGTCAGATAGATCTTACAAGAGGGAAAGTCCTGGCAAGGTGTAGTTGTCTCTTGAGGTAAACAGAGCAT
Organism: Protopterus annectens; assembly: GCF_019279795.1. Taxonomy (NCBI): domain Eukaryota; kingdom Metazoa; phylum Chordata; order Ceratodontiformes; family Protopteridae; genus Protopterus; species Protopterus annectens. The sequence goes on from NC_056736.1 coordinate 101,324,629, forward strand.
TTGACAAACTAAAAATGACTCTGTATTTGGAATCTGTATTAGTGACTTCTGATTTTATGAAAGAGCTTACCTTATATAGTAAATAGATTAAGGGTAAGTTTGGGAGCAATGCTATCTCAAGGCTTTCAGGGTAAAGAGATTCTTGTGTGCTGTATTAGCAAGAAGCTTAGTAATGCAGAAATAAGATACTCATCCACCAAAACAGAGTGTCTAGAAATAAAGTGGACCTTCCATGACCTGAAGTATTTCTTGATGAGAAAACACTTTTATTTACTTAGAAATGGTGATGCTCCATTGTACTGGTTAAATAGACAGACTGATGACAGTATGAAATTGTATTGGTGAATAATACTCCATCTCTTTCATTATAGCAATAACCCACGCCTGGTGTGGGTAATGCTGGACTTACCCACGGTTGGTGTGGTTTGGTCATGAGGGCGAAGCCTGAGTGGCCAAACAAAGCCAACCATGGGTAAATCCAGCATTACCCACAGCCAGAAGTGGCTTATTGCTATTATACAATGACATTATTTAAGAAAAAAAATAATTACTTTTCTTAAATAATGGCATTGTATAATGCCTCCTTGCTGCCCTTCCGCAGCTGTCTGGTATTCTGCAGCAGTTCTGATGTACTGTGCATGCGTAAGCCTATGCAGTACATCAGAGCTGTGGGTAAAAGCAATGGAGAAAGCAAGATCTCCGTTGCTTTTTACAAACTGTTTCGCTATGTTAAATGGGTTTAACATAGCAAGACAGCTTTAAAAAAAGCAACGGAGAATCTCTGTTGCTTATTGTAAAGCTGTCTCGCTATGTTAAACCCATTTAACATAGCGAGACAGTTTTGAAAAAAGCAACGGAGAAAGCAATATCTCCGTTGCTTTTTACAAACTGTCTCACTATGTAAAACTCGCTTAACATAGTGAGACAGTGTGAAGCTACGGAGATCTTGCGTTCTCCGTTGCTGTAAAAAAAGAGTTATAGTAATGGAAAAAGTCTGGGCGACCGGACCTTTCTCCATTTCTATAACTCTGATTTATAACGTGCATGCTGACCAATCAGCGTGCATGTTTTTGAATATTAATGGGGGGTCGTTGTATAATATAGCAATAACCCACACCTGGGTGTGGGTAATGCTGGGTTTACCCAGGGTTGGTGTGGTTTGGTCACAAGGGCGAAGCCCGAGTGGCCAAACAAAGCCAACCGTGGGTAAATCCAGCATTACCCACACCCAGGCGTGGGTTATTGCTATTATACAATGAAATAATTTAAGAAAAAAAATAATTACTTTTCTTAAATAATGGCATTGTATAATGCCTCCTTGCTGCCCTTCTGCAGCTGTCTGGTATTCTGCGGCAGTTCTGATGTACTGTGCATGCATATGCCTAAGCAGTACATCAGAGCTGTGGGCAAAAGCAACGGAGAAAGCAAGATCTCCGTTGCTTTTTACAAACTGTTTCTCTATGTTAAATGGGTTTAACATAGCGAGCCAGCTTTAAAAAAAGCAACGGAGAATCTCTGTTGCTTTTTTTAAAGCTGTCTCGCTATGTTAAACCCATTTAGCATGGCGAGACAGTTTTAAAAAAAGCAATGGAGAAAGCAAGATCTCTGTTGCTTTTTACAAACTGTCTCGCTATGTTAAAGGAGTTTAACATAGTGAGACAGTGTGAAGCAACGGAGATCTTGCGTTCTCCATTGCTGTAAAAAAAGTGTTATAGTAATGGAAAAGGTCCGGGTGACCGGACCTTTTCCATTACTATAACTCTGATTTACAACGTGCACACTGACCAATCAGCATGCACGTTTTTGAATATTAATCGGGGGTCATTGTATAATATACCATAAACCACAGAGCTAGCAAAGCTGATCAAAATGCTAATGGTTTGTCAAGGGCCTACAACACATCATAGTGAATCCAACCCCCTGGTTTTGTGCTGGGAGTGAGTTATCTGTGACCTGTTGAGTGAAGAAAATTTCTAATGTGCCTTTAGGGGTGTAACAGTATAGAGTCTGGGAAAATTCTCACAATAGTTAGGCAAACAACATGTGCTTATCAACTTAATGAAGCATTAATGGTCAATTATGCTAATATAAAAAGACGGAGTCTGTGGTCGTGGTGTGTGGGTGTTTTTGTATACATGTATAATGGTAAAACAGCTAAAAGAGTACAATGGTTAAATGGTTAATATTTTCAAACTTGAACACTGACCCTGGGATTCATTAAAAATCATGTAGGAGCTGTGTCACACCTGCACAAAGTAAGTGTCTTAACATGATGAGCAGCAGTGCTAATCAAATATGCATGCTGCTCATCACATCTACATGGATGCAGGCACCTTTCTGTGGCCAGAAATAGTGTTCATGACCAGAGAAAAGTGCTTGCATGCAGCAACACACAATGTAAACAAAACGGATCGCATATAGGTAATGCTCAGATACGAGCTTGCACTGTAGCCCTTAGGTATGAAAGGCAAGTACAGGGACACAATGCATTATGAGGGGAAGTGAAATGGGGGAATAGATAAACAGAAAAGTGATATAATAACATAGTAATGTTTTAGAGGAAAATGTACTCATATCTCAAAGGCATGAAATCATATAAGAAGAATTATGAACAAAAAACATGCAAGATTATTGTAGTGATAATTACTGTGACTATCAACCACATAGGTATGCACATAAATAATAATGGACATGCTGATTAAGGATCTGGATAGAGACATAAAACTGCAGTGTAACAAAGGGGAGTGGTGTGATATACATGTTAATGTAATAATGGTTGACATTAGATAATAGTTCTCAAGGATGGAAGATATATTATGGGGCAAATGCAGAATGCATAGAATGCATTCATAGTATATAAGGATGTATATACAGGGAACTGATGAATGAAAGCTGACAGCACTAATGAAGAACAGAATGACATTATAGTTGTAATGTCAGATAAGTCAGAAATGGACAAGTCAGTGCAAAGAAATGACTGTGTCAGCAATAGGAAACGGGTCCAGCATCTAACAGCATGTAATAGACAGGTAAGTGTTGCATGTTTATGTAAATTATACATGTCAATCTAATAACAAACAACATACATAAGCAACCAATGTTAAGACTGAGCAGATGACATGTCAAGAGTTCAGAGTTGCATTTGCTGACTCACAAACATTTCTGACATACTAATACCTGTCACGTATATATAAAATTACAGGGAGCAGTAACAGAACAGCAATCTAACATCAGCAAAAAATAGAAAGTGTTATAACAGAGGATCAATCAGATCTCCTGGTCACCCTGCATTCCATACAGATAGACACATTTATGGAATCACACATATGCCAATAAGCCATATACTGTGATGAAAACAATGGCGGTATTAAACACCTGTCTAGAGGGTAACATGTAATACAGGGCATAATTATCTTATGAATAGGTAATTCATATGAGCAAGGAATGACTTAAAGAAACATTGTCATCATGCCATGTTAGAAGACTTGTCCAGAAAGATATCAGGGAAATGCATAACAATCAGGGAGCATTGCAAACATATTCATACTGGTCACCTAATGAAGAACACCCCTGAAGAACAGACAACACTTTAATACCATATAAGGTGTACTGACAACATACATGGTATGTCAATGTATGAAAAAGCTGGATTGTGACTATGTGTAAGCCACTGTCATCTGGCAGACTGATGTTCGTAGAGTCACATCCCTGCCTATTATACAAGGTACTCTTCAGACTCCTATATAGATTGCATGTGCCACATCAGATATCAGTAGAGGCTGTCACAAATAAATTGAATAATCAGAGTTAATCAGAATGCCACACATGAGCTACACATGTTAATGTCCACACAACATTAAGCATTGCAATATGACTGATTGTCTTTGACAAGGAAGCTGTCTCCATAATGTAGGACACACACTGTCCCAGAATTGAACACCAGTATATCTGTATAGATATGCTATAAACACTAATGCACATACCACAGGAGGACTCACCAGAATAAACATTTCAGTGCCATGCAATCATAACCTGGGATGATATATCATTGTCCAATATAAAAATGAATAACAGTAAGTAGATGCAAATGCTTTTTTAAAATGTCATTACATTTACATAATGTTGTCTCTGTCAAGAATTGAACAGCAAGCAATGCATCTCTACTGACTAATGACATCTGGATGAGCCACAAGTACCGCAGTGAAATTATACAACTTGAATGATAAACTACCTTTGCTAAATTATCATATCATCTGTATGTGTGGTAAAAAAATCTGTGGAATAAAAGGGATAATGGTGGTCTGTCACAATGTCAATGGACACATTAATACCTTGGTACATGTCAGTCATGTATTACAGTATAAGGCCAAACAATGCTAACATACACTGAATGTGGATGTTGAACATGTGAGCATTTAACAAAAATACATGGATATTTCTCAGGATAGAGGCACTATGGTAGTAGTGTCACTACAAATGTGGCATATGTGATTATATGTAGGCATGACCTCATATATACTTCCTGCAAAGGATATGTGTGCTTGTGATTACTATAGTATGTCATCAACAGTCAGCATGTTGTCTCACTTCCCTATGTCAGAAGATAACACTTGCTACATATGTAATGTATGGAGCATGGAAGCCAATGTCATCATTTCTCTGAATAAAAGCAGTGCTACGTGACATATTCCCACTTCTCTCAGTAAGAGGGTCCAACATTTATAAGTATACACAACCAATGTGTATGACAGCACTGCTAGTGACATGTACAGTCACAATAAGACTGACACAATGTACTCTGAGCACTAATGGATGGATTTCAAGTAACTACCCAAGATCACAAATAAAACTGTGCCTGAAACATAAGTGCCACATGGCCATATTGAGACAGAACTGAAACAGTGCACAGCTAAATGGATGCCTTCACCACTGTTTTTAAGCTGGATGTTTATTATATTATAAGAAGTGTCCAAAGTGCACAATAATACTGTACCGCTATACATCATTTATAGATTTGCAGGAAAGTATACAAAGTATGAGACTGAAGCACGCGCGCACACACACACACACACACACACACACACACACACACACACACACACAGCCAGACTCCAGCATCCTACATATGTAACTACACAATGCACAAAGCACAGTATCAAAGTCATACAACACAGGATAATGTGCATTTCAAATGTGCAATACTGAAAGTATGCCTGCAATATTAACAGTTGTGTGGACAAAATATTATTCTACCTGGTGATATTATGATTTCCTATTATCGCAGAGTGCCACTGTAATTCTAAGGCAGATACATAAAGGTATTTTTTGAGGTGGCCCGTGCTATATGACAATAGCAACCATCACACTATTGAAGCAGTGATGGAACCAAACCACCTGTTTATTCACCTATAACATCTATACAGCACATTATCAGCAGCCAGCAGCACAGGAGAATACCAAATTCAATTGTGACACATAGCATCTTTTAAAGGATGACTTCAGCAGTGTAGCATAAAGGAGATCGATCTGCTAAAATTGTTTTTACAGACAAACAGGGATTATAAATGTTGCCACTACATAGGAGTGTAAAAAAATCATGGCTGTATTGTCAGTCAGCTTGACAGAAGTTAAGCCCTGCTATATTCAAACATCCTTATTCGATAGAGAGCCAAGTTTTCTGTTTACAGTTTTGATAGTCATGTTAATATGTAAATCAAAGTTAAGATGTTGATCAATTGTTATGCCTAATAGTTTGGTAGTTGGGTCTGGTGCAATGATAGTGCCGTTATTGGTCTTGACAGTGAGGTGAATAGGGAAGACTTAAGTGTTGGGGTAAAAAGCAGTAGCTTTGTTTTTTTATTTCATTTAGTAGGAGGCAATGTTGTAGGAACCAATTCTCAACTGAGCTAAATACAGTTTGAGTAATGGTTTGGTGTTCAAGAGCAGCAAGGGGCTAGAGTAGAATTGTCTGCATATTGAATGCAGGTGGCTTGAGGAATATTTAGATGTAGATCACTAATGAATATAGAGAAGAGGAGAGATCCCAAGATAGAGCCTTGTGGGACCCCCAAAGTAATAGGAAGATGACTGGAAAGTTATTGTCCCAGATGACAGCTTGCTGTCTATGTTCGAAGTAGGACTTGAACCATTGTAGTGCTTGTGAGCTGAATGAGAGAGTTTTTAGTATGTTTAGAAGTATTTGATGGTTAACCATATCAAAGGCAAAAGGTCAATAAAGAGAGCAGCAGAGAGCTTATTATTGTTACGATGTTTGTTAATGCAGTCGGAGAAGGATAAGAGAGCAGTAGTGGTAATATGAAAAGGCCTAAAGCCATGCTGACAATCTGATAGAAGGTTATTTAAGAGAAGGTGATCAAGTAGCTGTTGGTGGATACATTTTTCCATTAGTTTGGCTAGAGGAGAGAGTAGGGCAATGGGGCGATGGTTCGAAAGTTCGATGGAGTTACCACCTTTGTGAAGTAGGATAATGTGAGAGATTTTCCAGAGAGATGGGATAAGGCCTTCAGTAATGGTTCTGTTGATAAGCATGGAAATAGGGTAGGATAGTACTTTTGCAGCAATCTGCAGATATTCAGCTGGTAGGAGATCAGCTGAGGGGGTACATGGTTTAAGTTTAGTAAGTAAGGTTAAGATGAGAGATGTAGGAATTGGCTTTTGATGAAAGGGGGGTGGCATGCTAGTCAGGGTGGATGGGAGGTTAGAGCTAGCAGGAGGTAATGAGTTAGCAATAGACTGTACTGTTTCAGTAAAGCAGGTATTGAGGGCATTAGCAATTTCATTTGAAGTGTTTAAAGAGAGACCTGCGGGGGTTGGAGGCTTGGTGTGGCCTGGGTGTAAGAGTTTATTTATAGCTGACCAGAAAATTTGTGGTTTTTGTTGATGTTTATGCTGAAGTTTAAAGTAGTAATTATTTTTGTCAAGGAGTATTGATCTTTTAGTAGCATTTCTTAACTGTTTATAGTTCTGGTGGTCAGTTAGATTTTTTAGTGATTCTCCATTTAGACCAGATCTTATTTCTTAATCAAACTTTTTGTTTAGTCTCTTTGGTGAGCCATGGAGCAGTTTTGGTCCTAGTTCTTATAGTTCTAGTAGGTGCATGGTATTCCAGGATTTGTAGGAATTTTGAGTTAAAAAAGGATACAGCTTCATCCAGTGGAAGTAAGTTGTTTCAAGGGAGACCAGTCACAAGCTTGTAGTTCAGCTTGGAAGCTGACTGGATTAAAATTATTTTTGTTACGTATAGTTTTAAAGATGGTTTGGTTGGGATGAATGTTTAAAAAAAAAAAAAAAAAAAGTCAGACAAAACATAATGACACATGCTGTCATCCATATATATCCAAACACTTTTAGCATTCCATTACATATTTCAGACTTGAGTGTCATCTTAGCACAATATATATCAATATATATTTGTAAAATGTTAATAGTTGACAGCGGGTATAACATGACTGCATGTAATCATATTTATTACCCTACTGAGCACCATACTCTGTACAGGCAACCATTCATCTTGTTTAATTTACATTAAACTGAATAAGCATATCTTAGCACAGCAGCACAAAATGACACAAAGTGATGCAAATGAAGCCAATCTATTTCAAATGTATTGCTACAAGCATTTTACTCCCATTTAGTTTTAGTTGTATTTGCTTTAGTTTTAGTTGTATTTGCTTCCCTGTACCAAACATTGCATAAATGTAGAGGTGGAAGAACAATGATACAGAAAGGGGATGATACATTGTTAGGGTGATATGCAGGCAGGGACAAAATTATTTAGTGATAAAGAAGGATAATGGTGCCTTACAACAATTAGTAGCCAACAGGTACAACTACATGCTGAACCAAAAACAGTTATCAACAATTAGCTAACAGCTGGAATAGAACCCATGACATTTTACAAGAAGCTTTCTACATATTAGAACATTAGCTCACCACAACCCAAAGAACTTCCAACTTTTCACTATTAAAATAATATTATTGAAGCACATTTAAAAAAATATGAAATAAGGTGGGGAAAACAGAGAGACTTGGAGACAAATGCAGAGAGAGAAACGGCACAAATATATTTTCAGGAAATATAGGAACATCTGCACGGTTTGTTAGTCTCACTCATGAAATCATCAGTCATCAGTCCTGCTCTGTACAATAAACTCATTGATATTCATACAAATAAAGGCTGGGAGACTGCAATAACCATGACTACCTAACCAGGATAAGCCTGGCTTACTAAGTCTCCCTGTTGGGGCTGCAGTGTTTTTGAAAATGATGTCTTGTTGAACTATTCCAATGTTATATTGAGGCAATGTGTTATATGTAGACAAATACAGACATTTGCAATTAAATATATGATAGGAATATGAACTGTCATATAATGTAATATACTGACATACTGCTGTAATCAGACCAATGACACCATGGCAAGAAAACAAGGTAATTGTCACAATGCGCCACATAGGAACTCCAAGTTGAATACACAATACTGCTTTTTTTTTGATGCTTTAGTATGGTTTTCCTCTGTATTCCTATAACACAGCAGATTTAACACATTTGCATGGAAGTAACCAGACTACTGCAGATTAAATTAAAATCATCAGCTTTTGCAATAAGATTTTAAAACAGTGTTCACTGTAACTCAGCATTGGTGTGCTATACCAAGCTCTACCCAAATGCCAAGGACATAAAGTGGAGACTTTTCCATGGGCCATTTCTGGCCATGTGTGTCTTGTGTTGTGTGTGAATCTATTTTTGCCCAGAATAAATGTGTGAAAAGGGATTGGCTAGGGCAGTGGTGAAAATGGAGCTCACAAGCAGAGGGTAGCACACAAAGCAAAGAATACAGGAATTTGCAGGAGGACCATGGGAGAGCACCATAACTATCCACTTCTTCACAATGTTGATGTACAGTTTTGCACTCAATTTTGTCTATGCAGCATCACCACAATAGTGATGGGGTGACAGCAATGGAATAATGTTGTATGGCCAATTGGACTGCATCAGTTGGAGAGAGATGGATTTTAGCAAAGGTGCTTAAAAATGAGAAGATCTGGTAGGATGGGTAATTTTTAAGCATCCTTAGACATACAGGTGATACAAGACATAATGTACTTCTTCCTGATGGACTGTTGTTAAGATCTTATAAATAGTTATCAGTTTATAAAAAATGCTGCTTCTGGATACTGAACCCACAAGCAGTGAAGCTGGTACTCTAATTACTTAATGGAACCAGCAACACTTAACTGGGAAGGTATGAATGATTGAGATGAATGATGACATGCCTGCTTATGATTCTAGTGCTTGAGGGAATGAAAAAAATACTAAGGCATTAATTTTTCTTTATTCATAAGTACCCAGTGCCTCTCTGAGGTGAGTAAATTTATCCAGGTACACTTCATCATTTGCAGCAATCTCCTCTACAGCTGTGGAGTACAAAAAGAAGACAGATATATATGAAAGCATAGTTAGTAACTGCATTGGCTGGCTAGATAAACGCTGCCATATCATAGACAGGTTGGGGTAGGAATACTTACACTATTGGAGGGAGTGATCCCAGTCCTAAGTTCAGTCTCCTATTAGCTTAGTAAGTTCTACTTGTGCTTTTTAAGGTCACTATAGTAGTGATGACATTTTTCCTCATTGCATAGAATTCCAGTTGCAGTAGAGACAGCTTTGGCTAAGTTATTCCAAGCCTCAACCTTATACTGAGACTAGGTGTAATCCCACTGCAGCATCCTACAGCTGAACTGTAGCACTTCACAAGGAGTGCACAAATATCCTGGACTCCTCGATACCCAACTTTTGTGCTCTAAATTTAGCACCATTATCTCTATCAGCATGCTACATTGACAAAAATCAAACTTACAAACATAATGTATAAACTGGTACCTAATTCAGATCTTGTGTGTTACTGGTATTACACAAAGACACACAGCATTGCCATCTGCATTTGTGCAATTGTAAGTGGATGGACCAGTTGGCAGACTCACTGGCACTACTTACAACAGATAGCAGTAAAGGTGTGACTCATGGTATTCACCTGTGCCATGTGTGATGCTCCACCCATTGTCAAAGTTTCCAGTGGTCAACAATAGACTGCCTATTGGCATGGCTTTTGAGGGTTGTACTTTTAATGGTGAAAGATGGCGGAATTCTGACATGTTAGCAGTTTAGGGCTTACCCAGTATTAAAATATTTTGTAACAGCTAGGGAAAGAACACGCAGGATACAGAAGGCAAGCAGTTGCAACTTAATGTATTAACTGACATTGCTGCTGGAAATTTGCCATTTACTGATATCTGAATGAATGGAGATATACTTCAAAGGGCCTATATGTATGTGGTTGTAATCCTGTCTTGAAATGCATTCCAGTGTAAAGGTCATTCTTACTGCATGTAAGTATGGTTCACTTGGATGCAATGATCAATGCATGTTGGTTTATATCGCATGCATAATTCAAAGAACATAAGAGTCCTAAACACATAGTTGAGATATGTGATGAGTCATGATGATTTCAATGAAGGTATAGTGCCCATGATATATATGATAGTGATTTCTTTATGACATATAATTATTGTCTTGTCTAGGAAGTGGACATACCCTGGGCTGTGTGTGTGTGTGTGTGTGTGTGTGTGTGTGTGTGTGTGTGTGTGTGTGTGTGTGTGTGTGTATATATATATATATATATATATATATATATATATATATATATATATATATATATGCGTGTGTGTGTGTGTGTGTGTGTGTGTGTGTGTGTGTGTGTGTGTGTGTGTGTAATACATTAGTCATATAAACTAAAAAGCACATTGTCATTATGCAAGGCTTACTATTAAATAGCTTGCAAAGACCATGTTTAACATTATCAGTTTTCTTTACTGTAGCAGTCCTATTTAAAACTTTCTGAGATTGTGCTACTTATACCCTTTTTAAAAAAAAAGTACCCTTTATCTAAAGTCATTGGTCTTACATCTTGTATCACAGAGTTGACTGTAAATCATGTAGAATTTCTCCTCTCAGTACTGTCCAGAATGCTAAAGACAGTGCACTGTTGCTAAGGTGTTTGAGCTACTTAAGGCAGCCTAAACTAAAATTTTCACTTTTTTCCTTAGGTAGTGAATTCTGTTTGCATGCTGCCAAGTGGAGAACAAATGTACCTTTAAGTGGAAAAAATGGAAAAGTAAATATTGTGATTTATGGAAAAGTGATCTGTAAGCAGGATTCAAACAACTTCATTTATCTTCCTTCTATAAATTCACCTCAGTTAACCCTTGCACCACAGAGAAAGTTACCTGACATGTATTTTTTTTAAAAGTATTACCATCCAGAGTACTTCTACCTGTGCAAAGACACTAGGAATTTTTGAGTTACCTAAGACGACCTAAACTAAATTTTCACTTTTTTTCCTTAGGTGGTGCACCCTGTTTCTGCGTTACCAAGCGGGACGGCAAATGTATCTTAAAAAGAAAGTAATAAAATAAAAGTCATATTGTGGTAAACTACAATGTAATTTCTATACAGGCTTCAAACAATGCTTCATGTGCCTTATTCCACTCGATTCACCTCAGTTAAACATTGTACCACAGAATTTGACATCTGTCAGGTGCATTTACTGAAATAAGTACTCTCCATGTTGCGAGATCTCCCAAAAAATGCCAGGTATGTTGCGCTACCTAAGATGGCCTAAACTAAAGTTTTTACTTTTTTTCCTTAGGCAGTGAACTGAGTTTGGTCAATGCCAAGTGGAAAGCAAATGTATATTAAAGTGAAAAAAAGATGGAAAAGTAAATATTGTGAATTATGGAAAAGTGGTCTGTAAATAGGATTTGAGCCATGTTTCATGTACCTTATTTCTGTCAGTTTCACTTCATTTACACCTTGAGCTACAGAGAAAATTATCTGACAGGTACATTTTTTGAATGACTGCCATCTACAGTGCTGCCATCTGTGCAAAGCTGCCAGGCATTTTTGAGCTAAGGCAACCTGAACTAAATTTTCACTTTTTTTCTTAGGTAGTGAACCATGTTTGCATAATACCAAGCAGAGAGCATATATAACATACAGTGCAGAGTAATATATGTTATGGCAATTACAGATAGTGAATGGTATGCAACACATAGATATATATAGCAATGGCTGGAGCAAGAAGTGCATTCAAGTTGAACAATTCTTCCTATTAACAACTCCTTGCAATATTAGATTTGTACTTTGTGGAACACATCATCAGACCTGTAATTATTGATATATTATGTTACATTGAACAGAATAATGTTTACATCTTGTTAGCAATAATGACAAGAGTTGATTTTTAAACAAAAACACTAAGGTATTACAAAATGTTATTTAATATATATTCTGACAGTCCTTTGCAAAAGTCTCATGTCAGTGGATTCAAACCTTCTCCCTGACACTACCCTGACTCAGTGTATATCAGAGGGGATACTGTGAAAGCTGAGTGTTCATGCTGTCAGGGTAATCAGAGACACCTGCAAATTATTAACTGGTAATACTTCTCAGTGCCCATCCTTGTATTGGTGGGTGTGTCCATGTAATCATGTAGGTCCCCTATTCATGTTTACATTCTCTACACAGTGTGCAGATTTCGTTATTCAGGAACGCTAATGATTTCACATCTTATTTTCAAACTCATGGTACTTAGAGGGCCAACTGTGCACTATATGAAGACAATGGTGTAGGCAGACTTTGCACGGTACTGGGGAGACTGTTTTGAAACATAGGAAAGTACTGGTAGAATAGCAGGACTTTGGGTGATTTGATTATTTTTTTTACAGTGCTGTATTGTCACGGTATATTGTTGTTTCTTAAATAATGCTTTTATTTTGACAGAAGGATGAAATGCAGTGACTGGTGAAGAACATTTGTATAATTTTAAATCCATTTACATTTATCCATTACCTTTAGTGTAAAAATTTCCACATTTCTACAACTATACTACTGAATGCTACATGACAAATGTAAATTAATTTTATGTCATGTTTGCACAATTTTTTGTAGATAATGGTATTGTAAGTATGTAGAGAGGTCTGATGTTATTATTTGTGTTGGCAAGGAAAGGAAAATGTGTTCTGTTTGTGTATTTCTACCATACTGGACATATTGATGTTACTTATGTAATGCTTCATTGCTAATTGCTAAATTGTTGATGCAGACATGTATTGCAAAATTTAAACCTGTGTTATCTCTATTACAGAGGTGTTATGTAATCAGTTCTGATAAATCATCTTAAAATATATTCATTTTTATGTGTTTTGTTGGGAGGGTTGTGTGTTTGGGAATTGGAATTGGAGATTGGTGTAGGGGGGTTGGATTGAGGGTTGGTGTGGGTATGTTGGATTGGTGGGAAGTTGATGTGGAGGGTTAGATTGGGGGGCTAGCTTTTGTGTACTCATAGAGCATATATATATATATATGTTGATATAAGAGTTAGTGATAAAATATTTTTTATTTAATTTTTAGTTTCAACACTCTGTTATCATTAGCACAGTTATGTGTTGTATTCTTGGGGGTTATCCCTATATGATACTATCAGAACATAGCCATTACATGGTTAAGTAAAGGTTGTAGAGTTTAACAGACATCAGTTTTCCTATTTGTATGGGCATGGGATCTTAGGCTTTGACCTAGGTAGCAATTGTATGTGTGGTACCCTTTGAATCTTAGCCAGAACCGAGGCTTACTGTGCATGCCGCCATCTGGCAGTACGATCTGCAGCTTTTGGCTCTCCTTTAGAATCTTCATCTGTACCTGCTGCTGCTGACCCTGCCCTGAAACTATGGTCCTGCCCTTTGCTGTCCTTGATTGAGCTTTTTCCTGAGAGTAGTACTGTGTAACATGGCACAGACTGGAAGTACTTCAGCAGAGATGCCTGAGTTTTACTGCAGTACACCTCTTGATGTGTCCAGACACCAGAACCTTGATTTAAACAAACCAAACTTGCATTCTATTATAGCTTTGAGCATGGTCCTGGCTGTATGCTTGCTTGGTGGTGTTTTTTGGGTTTCTCATAGGTGTCATGAACCAGAGTTCCAATGCTTGATCTGCACGCCTTACTAGATGTTCTAGGGGAATGGTACTCCAAGCAAACCTGGTGCACAGCTCACAAGTGTGGTATATGTGTGAGTTGTGAAAAATGCCTGGGTTACCTGCACAGACATTGTAGATGATCCCTTAGGCAATACAGGCAACCATTTATAGAGTGGAACACTCTTCTGTTGGTGGACCTACTTCCCTGTTCCCCAGGTGGTACTTTTATTTCTATATGTGTGTAATCTATGACTCCTAGCACTTCAGGGAAGTGTGCTATCACATAGAATTCATACATGCTTTTAGATCTCTCCTAAGGTGTCCCTAGTAAACAAATATGCTCCTTTGAATGTAGCAGTATTGTATTTAAAAACTGATGGAATATCTTACAGGTAGATGTTTGTGACAGCCCTAATATATCCCCTGTGGTTCTCTAGAAAAGACCAGTAGCAAGAATCCACGATTTCCCTGAGGCCTGAGGTGGAGGCAGCAGATATTGCATTGTTCCTCTAACATTTCCCTGTCCACCCTGAATCGCTCTGCAATTTCTTTGCCATGCATTCCATGATAAGACAAGGCCAAAATACTCTTCTTCTTCATCTTCTTCTTCTTGCCCAAAGTCTGGCAATAGCAGCAGAAGCACCCTGATTTAAAGTCTTTTATACATAAAACAGTTGGCACAGTGGTATAGCAGTAAGTATTGTTGCCTCACAGTAAGAGTTTCTTGGATTCGATTCTTGGCTTGGGTGCCTTCTGTGTGGAGTCTGCATGTCTGCCCTATGTTCATAGGTTCATAGGTTCATAGGTAGGTACTAGGCTATCAGCCCTAGGGCCTATACAAGCCTAACCAAAAACTTACCCTGGCTTTTGCCACCCAAGAAAATTATTTTACTGTGCCCCTGTCGAGCAGAGCCACAGAGGTGATCCCCGGGATAAATTTCCTATTTTCCTTCCAATCATCAAGATTTTTCTTGAAGAGTGCTAATGAGGAGCTTTGTTTGATATTGATAGGTAGTTTGTTCCAGAGTATGGGAAGTCTCTGGGACAGGAATCTATCCCTCCAGCATGCTCTGTTTATTGTGGTGACAAGGTTTAGATCCCTAGACTGTGTAGCTTATCCAACAGCTCTGAGTTTGACATAGCTTTGTATGTTAGGCAGAGATCGCCTCTAAGTAGGCGATATGCGACGGAGTAAAGCTGGAGTTTTTTTAGATGGTCTGTGTAGGGCATCTGTTTGAGGCCAGTAATCCTCTTTTTGAGGTATTTCTGCAGCTTTTCCAGTTGTTGTAGATGCCTTGTGAGGTACATACCAAAAGGGGCATCGTACTCTATAATGGGTCTAATGAGTGATAAGTAGAGGGGAACAATGGCCTCTTTTTTCCTGGATGAGAAGCCTTTTGTGATGAAGGATTTCTGGACTACTGTGGCGATGTGATTATCAAAGGAGAGACTACTGTCCACCTGTGTCCCAAGGACTCTTATCACACTTTCAGTGTTAAGTAGACTACCACATATGTATATTTAGTGCCATTGTGCTGACCTCAGAGCAGATTTCAGTGTTGACATTGAGATTCTTGACATAGCTATAGAATGCTTTGTGGTTGTCTTTAGAATCAGTGGCGATTTTGTTTTCATAACTAGCTTTGGAGGAATTTATGAGGGATCTCAGCTTCTTACTGAGGCTGACCAGGGAGATCTTCCAGTCATGGGATTTTACTCTTTTTTGCAACAATTTCTTCTGTTGTGGAGTTTGTTTATGACAGAGGACCACCAGATTGGCATCCTTTTTTTTGGAGGATAGCATCTTGGTCTGTTAGGGATAGCATGATCCATGCACTTGTGTAAGTGCTTATAAAGTGCATTTGTGTGGGATTCAGCAGTCATACCTCTATTGTCCATCTGCATGAGTGCCATGAAGTTTATCACTTCTGTCTTAAGAAGTGTGAAGTTGGTTTTGGAGATTTTTTTTACGGTGGTTTCCCTAATGGGGGGTGGGGGTGGGATGTGGATGTCTAGGCTGATTAGCTTGTGGTCGGATCTGACCAACGAGGAATTGACTTGTGGTGTGGAACTCTGTTCACCCATGTTGGTAATGACCAGGTCTAGGATATTGCCGCCCCTGGTGGGGGTGTGGATAAGTTGATCCAAGGCATTGGAATTTATGAATTCCAGAAAATGTTGAGCAAAAGAGTTGGTACATGAGTAGTTTTCCCAGTTAATGGTGGGGTAGTTGAAATCGCCCATTATTAGGGTGTTGGTTTGTACCCTAATATTTTCTAGTGTATCAAGAACTGAGGAGTGGGAATCCTGGGGCATGGTGGGGGATCTGTAGCAAGTTACAATTTGGATTGCGGTCTTGCCCAGAGTTAGTTGCACTTGGATAATCTCAGATGCATTACCCTGAGCAACTAGCCTGGAGGTGTGGATATCTTTAATGAATATGGACAGCCCTCCACCTTTAATGTTTCAGTCCAGGTTAGTTGGCCAAAAGGTGTGGTATGAATTATAGCCTGATAATGCAAGCGTGCACTGTGGAGCCTTGAACCAGGTCACTGTCACTGCACAGAAGTCGATGTTCTCCATTTTATGGAGTGCCTCGAGTGAATGCATTTTGAGGTTTAGACTTCTAGCACTGAGTAGCATTACCCTCAGATTTTCCTTGCTTGTACCTGTTACAGTGGTGAATTTGTCATTTGAACCTTGCCTAAAAAAGGCACTGTAGGGTTGGCAAGAGCCTTAGCCAGTATCCAAAATCCCAAGGGCAACAGGTGCAGGCCATCTCTGGCAAACCATCGTGGTCTGTCGATCATGTCATCCCAGGCAGACAGATACTAGATCCCCTTAGAATGACACTAGAAGCTTAGCCAATTGTTGAAGTCAGTCATTTTGTCCTTGTACTGTGGTATCATTATGGGTGATGGCAGGATGCTACTCAGGGCTAGGGTCATACCTGCCTGGGCTACAAGTTAGGAGAGCTCCTCCATGTCTCTTTTCATGTAGTAAAGGGAGGTACGTCTCAGGTCATTCACACCAACATGGACAATGAATGAGTCATATTTGTACTTGTTGTGGAGTGACCTGAGTGCGTGCGTTATGTGGCGGATCCTGGCACCCGATAGGCAGCTGACAGTAACTTTCTCCTTGTTTAGCCTGGTGAGTGGAACATCAGTGTGCCTGACTATACAGTCACCTATGACTAGAGTGTTGGGTACATTGTTATGCCTTATGGGCTGTGGTTGAGTGGCACACTGAATTTGTGGGTTATGTGTCATTTGGGTTGTGTTGGGAGGTGGAGGTTGCATGCGTTTCTGCTTTGGACGTCTCTGTTGCTTGAGCAGAATATTATTGAGAACCTCCATGAATGTAGGTGTGTGTTTTGTGCTGCTATGTGTGTGTGTTTTGGTGGTGTAGGTTTTTAGGGATTATGTGATGAGTGTGGTGTGGTCCAAGTGTTTACCTTCTCCTCTTGACTGTCTAGTCCAGTCTTGGATGAAGAGAGCTTTGCTTCCAGTTTGGCTATATAAGTGCATCTCTTACAGGTTGTAGTGTTGAGTGGTAGGAGGAGAGGGTTGTCTGCGTACATGAGGCAGTTGCTGCATTGCCCAAGATGCCCAGATTCATCAGGTAGACATGAGAAAACACCAGGAGCTGACCCTTAAACATGCTAGGATACGTGCTTATTTATTAAGTACAAAAAATTGTTTTCCTGTAGACAAGTGAGGAAAGTTGAGTGTTGTAGTAATTTGTAGCTTATTTAGTGCTTACAATGAGTTCTGAACAAGTGCTGAGCTCAAAGAAACAGATTTGAGTGTTAAAACTAAAAAAACTGGCTAGTTCTAAGGGAAAATTTAAAGAGTAGACTTTATGGCACCAGGAATAATTTAATCCTAGCTAAGCGGCGATGCATAAAGTGTATTTTTTTTAATATAACAGTAGCAAGTGAGCAAACTGATTTAAACAAATTTAACCAATAAAAACCTAAAAACTGAGCCCTGTTACAGCAGTCTTTGATCAGACATGTTCTAACTGCACACTCCTGCTACTAGGGTGCAGGGGAACCTTCTCCAAAAAAGATGGTCTGGATTAGTGCTCAAGTTATACAAATAAAGCTAGATTCAGCAGATCTAAATTTAATCTATGCTACAGCAAACAAGGCATACCAATTTCAGAAAGAAACAGTTCAAATAAGCAGGCACAATAAGCCTTTAACCAGAAACTCCCAGCTCAGAAGTGCAGAATCTACCTTCTCCTCCCACAAGAGTGCAGACCACACCTTCTTAATGTAAAATAACTCTGGGTGATCCAGTTTCCTCCCACATTTCAAAGACATGCAGCAGATGGATTGGACACTCTAAACTGGCCCTAGGTGTGAGTGTGTGGTGGCCCTCTGAGGAGGTTTGGGTCTTCAGCTGGTAACCTGATCCTGTAAAACCTGTACCTGCTATGGAAACAACAAGTGCTGAAGGGTGCTTGTTGCCCAATGTGCTAAATACACAGGACTGGATCCAGGATATGTAAAGCAGAATAATAACAGCAGCAATGCCTAATGTGTTTTTGTTTTTCTAAGTGTAATTGTGCCTGTATTCCAAAAGATTGTGGTGTGCATTTATGTCTTCTGGAATAACTCCACTATGTTGGATTACTTAATTAGTATGTATTTTCAATTGTTTATCCTTTATTTAGCATATTCTGCAATTCACCATTGTTACATGGTTCTCCACATCATGTAGAGCTGCTTAATGAATATAAAATCACCTGCTGCCGTGTTGGAGAGAATTAATGATGTTTAGTGGCTGTTTAGTGGCTGTGGTGGTGAAGCGGTTAGCATTGCCACCTCCCAGCAAGAGGTTCTCTGATTCAATCCTTGGCTGAGGTGCCTTCTGTGCAGAGTCTGCATGTCTTCCCTGTGGTCGCATGCGTTTCCTCCGGGTGCTTCGGTTTTCTCCCAAAGACATGTTGTAGGTGGATTGGACACTCTAAATTGGCCCTAGGTGTGTGTCTGTGTGTACCTTCTGTGGAAGGTTGGGTGCCGGGCTGGCAACTCGACACCATAAAACTCCACTGCCAATCATGAGCAGACCCTAACTGGGAAAATCCAAAAGAAGAAGTGTACAACTGAGTACCTTTCCTTCAAAGGGTTTACATTTGATACAATTTACCTTTTTCTGACTAATTGTAAGACAATACAAGAGGTAAAATATTGATTAAGGTAGCTATTGCTTCTTACATAAATTTAGTACTGATAAAATAAATTGAATTACTAGATGATGAACATGTAATGCAGCATCAATTTGGTCAATCAATACATGCAATGTATGAGTTATAACTTTGTCAGTGGACTAAGGATGAATATTTACTTGCCTTCAAAAGATGTGGATTCAGGTTAATGTACAGTGATCATAACAGCTAGTAAGCATTTTATCTAGAGCATGTAAATGAAAGATGGGCAAATAAGGGGGTATGGCATCATTTAGGATGTCATAGAATTATCATAAAATGTTTAAAAATAATGCTACAATATTTATGAGATGCATTTATTTACTAATATTACCCAGTAATAGTTCTGTAGCAAGATCTGCAATGGTTCACCTGTAGAATATCCTAACATTAACTTTTTCATCACTGGTAAATAAATAACTAAACATTTTGAAGATTATTTTTGCAGGTACCCTCTCTCCACAGTTATCTTAACAAACCACACAAATGTATGTGCTGCTTGCTTGATGTTACTTATCTTGATTTTTTTTTTAGATTATTTGATTGTGGGGGACTTAACAGTCATCTCTTCTAAATGTGGTGCAAATTATGTTTTATGATGATACTGAAGAGGGTTACATAGAAATAATTACTGGGCATGTTACCATAATCTGGACTACAGAGTGGTTTAGTTATTATGGTTTCAGCCTGAAAGGCCCAGCATTCAGTCGAATCAGTCCTGAACTTAGTATGTTATCTATGTATAGAAGCACTGCTCAGCTGTGTTTAAATCTAGCATTTCATTTTCATGACACAAAAAACACAATTATATCTATTAGTTCTAATAGATTATTTCAGTAATTTGTATTTAAGTGTTGTATAAATAAAACAGTATAGCAACATGGCTATTAAAAAGGTGGCAGCTCTATAAAAACATAGGATATCTAAAATAGAGGAATAAAACTCATACAGCAATATGAATTAAACTAAAAAAAATCCATAAACAGATGAAATGTCCCTCTCAGCATCAAGAAAAACATTTCTGAGTAGAGTGTATTAAGAGACATGGTGGAAAAGCCAGAATTACTCACCTGAATCAGGCATGGTAGCTGGTTCCACAAGATCTAGGCAAGAGATGAAAAGGGCAGTCTGTCAAAGGTCTATGAGTATGTAGAACCACTAGTAGCCCCTCACCTGAGGATCTGAGATGTCTTTTCAGACTGTAGGAGCTCAGTAACTCCGCTAGATAATTTAGATTCTGGCTGAGGAAAGAATGGTATAGACAATCAAGATTTTGAATACACAGCTGGTGAAAATGGTAGTCAGTACTTATTTTGCAAGACTGTTTTTTCTATGTAGTTCTTGATATCCCAGTCTGAAATCTTGCAGATAAATTTTGCACTAATTACTGTCATTGCATTGTAAATTTAAGTGCTGCTATATATATGGACCTTGTATGGTGCAAAAGGCTAGACATAGATCTCCATGGAGAAGTCTGTAAGACTGAGTGGAGAGAAAAGGCTGCCAGTCTCTCCTGACAAATAAGAGTTTTGAGTCTACTGATCTTTATGGTTAAGATTCTCTGAGATCTCTCAGGTTGTATGATATGTTTTGATAAATGCACACCAAAAAGTGCATTATATTCTATAATGTGTCTGATAAGATACGAGTAAGTGGGGTTTAAGACTTCTTTGGATGTAGTGGAGATACCTTTGGAAGTTAAATGGGTCAGATAAAAGGCTTTTTGAACTACTGCTGAGGCATGGTGGTCAAATAATAAGGAAATATCAAGAAGTGTACCTAGATCCCTTACGTCTAATTGGAGGAGTGCATCTCCTATATGGCAAATTAAACAATTTTGTTTACCAGAAAGAGATATACTACACTTTTTTACATTTCATTTGAGACTTTCATCCTTGCACCAATTGTTAACATGGTCTAAGCTGTGTTGTAGCAATTGTGAGTCAGATGAAGACTGGATAACAACACCCAGTCTGCAGTCATCTGCAGCCCTAGTTTACCACAGGCCAGAAGTACTGGCCTGAAGGACAGGGCACAAAACAGAGCTCTGTGGTTCTCTTAAGCTCTTTGTTCGTGTGCTTAAGTGTGTGCTCTTAAGGTAGGTGGAATGAGACCTCTTATAAGCATCAAGCAGTTTCTTTCTCTTGTTTTATAATCTTATGTATGCAGGTATTTCACCACAGGGTTTTGTTTTTAAACATCTCATTATATTTGTTGCAGATAGGGACTGCCTTTTCAACATAACTAAGTAAGTGGGAGTAGAAGTCAGAGGCATAGGTAGCAGCTTTAATAATAAGATCCTTCTGAGGAGAATTATAGCAGAATGTATTTAAGTCATCAAGAGTCTAACGCTTTGCTTTTGAGAAGTCCTTAAAAAGAAAGCTATTTACAGGCAAGGTACCACCAGTTTAAAGGAAAAGGTCACTAAATTATGGTCTGATTTAACAAGCCATGATGATAAACATGGAGCTGTGTAAGAAGTGGCCATATTTGTGAGGACTAGATGAAGGATATTTGGGCCCCCAGTAGAATGATTAACTGTTTGTGAAAGATAGTTAGCATATATAATGTCATGGAAGGGCATGTTCTTTAACTCTCAGCAGCTGTGAAGTAAGTAGCAATGGATACATGCATTTATAAACACAAATATTCTAATAATGGAGGTGTTACAAAATGACTCTGTAATGGTCTTTTGGAGAAGACTGCAGGGTATTTAGAAAGCTGGCCATAGATAAATTGGTAACTAGGAAGTGCATCAAATGAAAGGCAAATAAAGAAGAATTAGATTTTATAAATTGTGAGAGGAAACCAGTCCATCTGGTATATCTGCAGTTAGCCAGTTTTAGATAGCAACTAACAGCACCATTGAACTAGTGAAAGACATATAGAAGCAAAGCCTGTTCCAAACAAGGAACGTTCATGAAAACTCTATCTCAGCAAACCGTGCAGATTTCTTTGCTCTTTTAATCTGATAGATGTATTGAGTGCAAATTCAAAATGGATAAGAATGGAATAAATAGAGCTATATATACATAAATGCTTGGTGCACTTATCTATCTATTTTTCAAGAATTTACTTCAACATTTATTGAATGACTGTCAAAGGGTAAACACCAGCCACTATGGACTAAATAACTACTGTATCACTTACAGCTTTTCAGTTTAGAACAGTTCAGTCTCTTCTAGTAAATAGCCTGTTTTGGTTATTCCAACTGTTTTGCTCCCACTACAAGGACTAACGTGTAAAATGAAATCTGTACTTCTGGAACACATTTATACCAATATTGCATATTTCAGGTACTATGTTCTGTGAAGTATTTGTTTTAAAGCCTGTCCCTGGTGAGACAAATAATGTTACTATCATTTTCCAGTGCTTCTAATAACAACACATATTCAGATGTATTTAAGCAGTTTTAAAGAAAATAATTTATTTCTATGTGCAAGTGTTTTTTTCTTAGAACAAAACCACTTGCAATGTTCATACTATCCAAAGCTGCTGCCTCTGTGACCAGATTCTTATGCTCAACAAAAAACTTGGTCTTTTAATGCTGCAAACACCATGCTGTATTTTTCTCAGTAGAAGTGAGCTTTGAAAAGCTTACAGAAAAACTATGCTTGGTACTGCAACATTCATAGAAATTACTGCACTGTGGGATTAATTTCTGCTCTGTCTGATTCATTCAAAATCTCTCAATTTTTATGTTTCACATTTTATACCTTTTTCAGTTATTACATGTTCTGCGCTTTTAACAGTATTAACAGAAATCTGGTATTGAGCTTTACGTTGTTCTGCCTGAGTCAGCTACAGCTATTTCTATAATCATTCATGATGTTTGGACTTTGCTTCATCCCACACAAGGATGTTGTGTATGTTATTCACAGATCTATTGAGCCCTTGTAATATCTGCACTGTGATTCTGATTATTTGTAAGACCTTTGGCAACAATAGGATCCCTAATGGTATATGTAGAAATTGATATAATCTTCACAGTATGCTTAATGTACATTAATTTGAACTTTTGAGTTAAGCTTTAGTTTCCAAAATCCCATACCTCTCAACCTCTTAGCAGAAGAAATCTGGTCAAAGCTTAAAATAATGGGGGAAAAGACTCAAAAATAGGGGCATATTTTACATACTGCTCTTACATACGTAGACATTTCTAGAATAATAGGTTTTCTGTTAGCATGCATTTTCTTGGGAATATAAAGTTTAAACTCAAATGTGTGCCATTATTTAATGACTTTGAACCTCAATGATTTGCCAGAAATCCACAAATTGTATGAGAAACAAACCAAAAATATGAGCCAAAAATATAGACATTCTGTAAAAATCTGGAGGGATGCAAAATCCAAATTTGGCATCAAGAACTGAGAAAAAGAAGGATATTTCTTGCAATGATTGCAATAACTTCTTCCATGTTCTTTAATTTCCATTGCACTCATTTGATTTTTCTTCATATCTTTTTCACAATGGCCATACAATTCACTTATTCAGTAGGCTCAGTTTGCCTTATAATTACTCCCATCATCTTCATTGTTTAACTGCTTGCTCAGTTTGTTTTTTTTTTTTTTTTGTTTTTCATAGTTGCAGATACTTTCCATGAATAACCCATGCTGTTGCAAAATTCACCTTGTTGCAATGCATTCCAATCCAGTAAATAATTAGGCTATTTGTCAAAAAGATTTCTACAAATATCTATAGAATGCCTTATTTTCCCCAGTGTTCCAGAATTGCCTATTTGAGCTATTGTCCTTTTGGCTGTGTGAACAGTTTTCTATAGCTATATGAGTGACTTCCCCTATAGATATGTAATTAAATGGCACTGTGAGTATGCTAGCTTGTCACTGTAACTTTGTAATATTGTTTGTACTCTGTGGAAGTGATTTATAACGTCTAATTGTCAGCATGCTGATCTACACAGTATGTTACTCTGACAATGTGTTACCCTGCTACAGAAACACAATTTTTGTAAGTTTTATTATTGTATAGAGAGCTAAATAATATATGCACATCTGGGAACAATATGAGCCATAAAAAAGTTAGCAGTATAAATACTGAGCAGTTCAGACTGCCAGCATTTCCTCATTCAGCATTTTGCAATCAGTTCCGGTGTAAAACTTAAATGAAAACTTGTTTTTAAGAAGTCTCTCACTTCATATCATTTTGTACAAAATGTATGCACTACCATCTGTACTGTGGCATCTTCACTTACTACACACATATAATGTTAATTGCTCATTATTTCATTTTCAGCTGTTTTTTGTAAAATTTTACATTAGCACATGCTCATTGTTCATTTTCAGCTGATTTTTTTTTCAAACTTTACACTGGCAAAACATTTCATCTCTTTGCTTTACACGTTTTAGTAAAATAGTTTAAGCTTAAACATTTTATACATGTTCAAATGATAATGATAAAAATGACACCAGCAATGAAGATAAATGGACCACACACTACTACGCAGAAAACAAAAATGTATTTAAAATGTGAGGTCTGAAACACGGCCAGATTATTAAAATGTTTTATTTAACATAAAAAATATACAGGTAAGTGCTTTTTGCGAGTCACAGTCACTTCTTCAGACCATTAAAACCAGGCTAAAACCTAATAGACATTTGAAAACCCATCATCCAGTCATATAAAGGCGTCAACACTATAACATTTTAACATCCCCAACTTTAAAAAGACATTCTACTACTTCCATCAACTAAAAGGAATAAAACATAACATAAGTAAAAAACAGCTTTTGATTGATAATTCAATCAAACAAATACAATATAAGAATGTCATTCAAATACAATAAAATTAATATGTGTCTTAATAGATACCAAGAACATCCTATATATAAAAAAGGGTCTACTTCAGATCATTGAAATCCCATTTCACTGAAATTAATTTCACTGAGACCAAATCACCTAATTTTCAAAATCCTGAAAATTCATTTCACTGAATCTCATTTCACTGAATTGTAAGCTATAGACTTGATGTGCCAATGTGTAGAGTACTATGAGGCAAGTAAAAGGTATATGATCTTTTCCCCCAATATTTACAATTAGATTGCATAGCTATGGGCACGTCATGTGCCAATAGCTACGCCAACATCTTTATGGCTATTTGGGAGAACAAATGGCCACAGTGGTGCAGTGCTTAGCATTGTCACCTCACAGCAAGAGGTTCTATGGTTCCTCAGCTGGGGTGCCTTCTGTGCGAAGTCTGCATGTCCTCCCTGTGGCCGCATGGGTTTGCTTCGGTTTCCTCCCACATCCCAAAGACATGCTGCAGGTGGATTGGACACTAAAATTGGCCCTAGGTTTAAGTGCATGTGTATACGTGCCTTCTGTGGAAGGTTGGGCGCCGGGCTGGCAACTCGACACTGTAAAACTCCACTGCCAGTCATGAGTGGACAGGTGATCCGCTGTGGCGACCCCTAACTGGGAAAAGCCGAAAGAAGAAGAAGGGAGAACAAACATATATTGGGAAATGAGAATTTTAGGGGTATATCCTGTTCTACCATCATTTTTTGACAATGTATTTTTAATTTGGATAGGAGATGATAAAGAGCTTGAACAGATTTATAACTACATACAAAATGTTGATGCATTTTTAACATTTGATATCAAAATAGGGAAGAGGATTATTGATTTTCTAGATGTTAGAGTTGTGAATGAAGGAGAAGGTGTAATTACTACGGTGATATTTAAGAAGCCCTGATATAGGAATAAGCTATTACATAGAAATAGTATGCACCCTCCATATGTGTTTTCTGATATAGTTAAAGGACAAGGTATCAGAGCCTCTAGACTTAATGTTACTGAATAGGAGTTTGAAAATGTGTTAAAATGTTTGAACACTCAGTTTATAGAGAGAGGATATTATCCTGATCATGTAAAATCAACTTGTGAAAATGTACGCCAAAAGAAGGAGAATAATGCTCGGCCATATTTCTCTAGAAATAATGAACAACAGGTGACACATCAACTCAGGTATGACAATATGAGGTATTCCATGTTCTATAGTAGTGATATTAAGTATATTAGGGATATTATTAACATACATTGGAACATATTAACTACTGAAGAAAAAATAAAGAATACAGTTGGCGAGTGCCCTAGATATAGTTATAAAAATAAAAAAATCTATCAAAAGGCTATTATGTGGGTATAGGGGTATTCAAAATATTGGAGGTGTGCCTTATAATGGTTCTAGGAATATGAAACCCTGTACAACATGTAATTATTGTCAGTATGCTGACAGTAGTGGTAGGTTTGTCATCAAGTCACACAAAGAGAGTTTATTTTCAGTGTTGGTGCTAATTGTAACTGCACAAACATTGTTTATTTGGCCCAATACACTGTATGCCATTCTTTCTATGTGGGAAAGACAAATAGATGGTTAAGAGACTGCATAAAAGTGCATTTATATAGCATTGATAATAAACATGTTACCAATGCTTTGGCTAAACATGTTGTTAGTACCAGTCAGGAACATCAATTTAAATTTATGGTAATTGAACAAGTTAGGGCAAATGAACTGAAAGGTGATTTCAAAACCCACACTGAAGTAAATGAGATAAAATGGATTATAAGGTTATGGGCAGACAGTGCTAAGGGGCTGAATAGATATGTTCCACTAAAACCAATTTTGAAGGCAAGACCACCATTTAAATGATTTAATTAGTTATTTGTGGAGTCTGCATGTCCTCCCCGCGGTTGAGTTGCATTCGAAAGACATACGCGAATGGGCGTGCCTTCGTTGAAGGTTGGGCATCGGGCTGGCACCTCAGCACCATAAAAATTGACTGCCAATCATTAGCGGACCGGAGTTCCGCTGTGGCGACCCCTAACCGGAAAAAGCCAAAAGAAGAAGATTAGAACAAAGAGTATTTTGTATTTACACCTAGAACAGTTTCTATATTGGCATGAGTTGATTAACACACCTCATTTATGTATATATTCTTTATATATAAAAAAAATTAGACTTTTAGGTAATTTATTCTGCTGGTTAGAGATAGCTTGGTGTTATGCATATAAATAGAAATACAGATCAAGTATAAAAAATATATGTCTTTTTTCTATGTCTCTCTCTCTCTCTCTTTATATATAGATATATATATATATATATATATATATATATATATATATATATATATATATATATATATATATATATATATATATATATATATATATATATATATATATATATATATATATATATATATATGTATATATATATATATATATATATATATATATATATATATATATATATATATATATATATGCCTATACCTATATATATATATATATATATATATATATATATATATATATACATATATATATATATATATATATATATATATATATATATATGTATAAAATGTTCTTGGTATCTATTAAGACATATATTAATTTTATTGTATTTGAATGACATTTTTATATTGTATTTGTTTGACTTGAATTAGCGATCAAAAGGATGTTTTTTACTTTATGTTATGTTTTATTCCTTTTAGTTGATGTAAGTGGTAGGATGTCTCTTTAAAGTTGGGGATGTTAAAATGTTAGACCCTGGGATTCATGAAGCTCGATGCAAGGATGGTTTTAGCCTTGCACAGAGCATCCTCATTACAGATAGTGCAGCAACGCCATATGAATATTTATGAGGGCGCGCTGCCGCACTCTCGACATGCACAGGAAACATGTGCAATTGCAGGGGACATGTTTAAGTGCTCTATGGAGGCAGAAACATGCCACCACAGTTGCACAACCTACTATATTTACTATTAAAGCCTGCCTTGAATAATAAGCAATTAATTCAGTGTCCATGGATACTGAAATGTATGTTAAGCATACAAGAGTGTCCACGAACACTGAAATAAAATCAAAGTAGTAAACACACAAGCACGTAGCAGAATGTTGAGCCCCATCCCAAGAACTTTCACAATTAAATTCCCCATGTCTCTATTTTACATTTGTATTGCTTCAATATCGAAAGTGTAAGCAAAGCGCAGTGTGTTTGCACGTTGCTGCCCCCTGCTTAGCGTAGCTTACACATCAAAATCATCCAAATAGAGAAAAACACTCAGAATCAACATTAACATCAATAACATAGTGGTTAGAGCATCCGCCTAACGAACAGGCATGCATGGTTTGAGCCCAACTATAGCACATATCATTTTCCATGTGGAATGTCGTTTTGCTGTATAACCTACATAATAACATGTAAATGTGAACTGGAGTACCGCATGAAATGTTTAACTAATGTCATTCAATCAAAGTGGTAGTGTCATAATGAATAAGGCACTAGAAAGCAGGTGCAAGCACAAATAAGCAGTAGCAAACATATATAAGTACCAGTAAGCAAGTCTGAGTGTGCTTGCGTGGGAGTAAGCAGTGCCCAGCACAGGAAATGTATATAATTATGTAGATGTATGTGCATGTGTATGTACAGGTATATAATATATATATATATATATATATATATATATATATATATATATATCTATGAAGAATGAACGTTGTAACAATAAAACATACAAAAAGAATGAGAAGGGAATCAACAGCAACTCCAGTATTATTTAGTGCTGTCAGTGTATGTCATACCAAGCTGGGCAGGGGTGAGCAGAGCACTGCTACTCACACCACAGGCAGGATACTACCAGTGGGACTAACACTGCCAATCTGCTAAGTCTACTTTGCAAACAATCACAGGGTAGTCCCTGGTGGGACTACCCAAAAATTGCTAGGATGGTTGGACCTCCGACCATTACACAAACAAGGGCAGGTATGTTCAAGGAATAAACGGTGGGAGAGCCTGATAATACATGGGTTGGGACAACATACATGTAGGGCCCCTAACACTGAGGAGAGGGCAATGTGTGGAGGTGTGTCATGGCTGTGATAGCAACTGGAAAATAGATGGTTTGCGTGTATGTCAAACTTGGGTGGGTGGAGGAACTATGGGTATGAAATTATGGATCCAGGCGTGTCAGGGTTGGATGGCCTGGTTCTAATTGGACCACCTCGTGGAGGTCAGCGAGTTCATTATAAGTATATATGCATACCCACATGCATACATCTATATGTAGAAGTACATTCCCTGTAACACATTAATTCCTTTTGCAGACATAAATAACATGAAAGTGCCCCTACAAACCTCGACAGTAAATAGAATAGTAGGTTTTGCATAAGAGGGAAGGGACCAAACTGCTAAAACACAGAAGTGTATACAATGTCCGAAGTCAGTGTTGTTCTCAAAAATTCAAATGTGAGGACTTTCTCACACATGAAATCATTCCTGTGATCTGTCTGCTATGGCAATGCCAATCACTAAACCGGTCCTATTTGTAAAATAATTTTGCTGAACTCGTACATTATTAGCTCTCATGTGTAATGTGTGCGTTACCACATAATCATACCTATTAATTTATTGTAGTGTCATGTTAACGGGAGTAATGATGTAATGAAGTATAGAGTCTAATCCTGAAATAAAGACATGTGTGCCCCAGGTGGGACAACCCAAAAATTGTGAATAGTGTCCTATTGGTTACTCATTTCACCAATGTTTGTGGACTGAAAGATTGGGATGAGGATACGTGGAGTGAGTCAACCCATGGGATGGGTCTACGGGAGTAGGAAGTGGCCAGTGTGTAGTGGGGTGGATACACCGTGTATCCAACTGGAGAATGGCTGACTGCTGTGTTAGTGTAGTGTTAGGGTGGGTGTTTGGGGAACTAGGAGTCATGGGTATATGGGTATATATTCAAATGAAGCAGCACAGCAATAGTGTAGTGGTTACAGCATCCGCCTAACGAACAGACATTCCCATTCTGAATCCCACTGCAGCACATACCGTTTTCCATTGGTAATCTGTATATGAACATATTTCGACATCTGTCTGCTGTATAACCTACATAATAACAATTAAAAGTGAACTGGAGAGAAGTGTCAGTGTCATAATGAATAAGGCAGTAGTAAGCAGGTTTAAGCATAAATAAGCACCAGTATGCGTGTTTAAGTGTGTTTGCACAGGGGCATGCATTGCCCTACAGACATATATATATATATATATATATATATATATATATATATATATATATATATATATATAGATATATATATATAGATATATATGTGTGTGTGTGTGTGTGTGTGTGTGTGCATGATAGGAAACAGCACACAAGAATAACATATGTTCACAGGCTATGCCAATGGAAGTAAGGGGCCTAAGCAAGAAACATGTAACACGTCGCATGACACCCCCGCTCCCAGCTGGACAGAGGAAACATACACACAAACCCCGCAAACAATGTAAATAGTCCACTGTTCCCCAGACCACAGGCAGGATACAACCGGAGGGGTTCACAGTGCACCCATGAAATATAATCTTGGCACACAGACAGGCGTCCCTTGCGGGACACCCCAAATATTGACATATAACCAAAGGAAGGTGATACTTCAACCGTTTTGGTTGGGGTGTGTACATACCTGGAATACAAGGGTGGGAAAGCCTGATGACCCATGGGTCAAGACAACGTATGACATGTGTCCTGTGAAGTGGAGAGTGGGCAGCGTGTAGTGGTGTTTCAGACCTGACCAGCACCCAGAATAAGGATGGGTGTTGTAGAGGAGGTGCGGGTGGGGGAACTATGGATAGCTAGTTATGGGTCTACGTGTGCAGGTGTTGGCTGATGTGGTTCTATATGGACAGCCCCAAGGATATAAGCAAAAGTGTTCAATGGGCAGAGGCATCGACCAATGAGCAGCCACACCCTGCTATGAGTCCCACTGCAGCAAAGTGCAATCTACATGGCAAGGAACAGAATAAGCAGATGCGGATGTATATATGTGTGTGTATATCTAGCCATAGCTACATGGAGATATACCGCTCCCTCTCTGTAGTACAATGTATACATACAGAGGCAGAATACATATACATACCCACATATAGAAATATACATATGCAGACACCCATACACCCATATGTCATTAGATATATATAGACAGCAATATATAAATATATACATGTATGCATACATATACAGATGGATCCCCTACACAATGTCGACATTCCAGAATGCTGACAACCATATGGCCGACACCATATGATTGACATTCAGAATGCCGACATTGTGAGAGGTCCATAGAAAAGGAAAATAAAATTTCCTTTCAACTGTTACCAGGGGGGCTATGCCCCCCTGCATCCCCCGTGGGGGGCTCTGCCCCCCACACCCCCCCCATAACTTTAATATACCAACTTCGAGATCGCACTACAGTGCAGGAATGGAAATCTTTCTATTCTGCACTATAGTCAGATTCCAGTTCTGCATTGCCGGCATTCTGAATGTCGACCATATGGTGTCGGTGATATGGTTGGCGGCATTCTGGAATGTCGGCAAACTGAAGGGGACCCATACTGATATATCTGTATATAGTAATATATATATATATATATATATATATATATATATATATATATATAATATATATATATATATATATATATATATATATATATATATGTGTGTGTGTGTGTGTGTGTGTGTGTGTGTGTAAATATACACATGTATATAGGTAGGATATGATACAGCAGTTATGAATTACATATGTTCACAGGCCATGCATATGGGGGTGAGGGGTCCAATCAACAAACGTGTAACACGTAGCATCAACCCAACCACCCCAGCTAGACCAGTGAAACATACAGACACACAATAAAAGTAAACACACCACTGCTTCCAAGACCACAGGCAGGATACTACCAGTGGGCGAGACCTCCCAGGTCTAATCTTGAAACAAAGACATCAGTGTCCCTTGTGGGACACCCCAAAAATTACTGATCATTGGAGTCAGTTCCTGTCATGAGTCATCAAACCAGGCTGTAGACGTACACGGAAAAATAGATTGTGCAAGCCTGATAACCCATGGGTCGACACAACGTACGGCATGGGTCCTGACATGCGAAGAGTGGGCAGTGTGTAGTGGTGTGGTTAGACTCCACCTGCACCCACAGTAAGGATGAGTGCTGTAGAGGAGGGGCAGGTGGGGGAACTATGGGTATGCAATTATAGGCCTAGGCATGCAGGTGTTGGCTGGCGCAGTTGTATTAGGACCACCCCGGGGATGTAAGTAATATTCTGAAATGGGCAGAGCTTACGCCCATACCTCTCAACCCCTAAGAACAAATCCACTGGACATAAACTGTTGAGAGAACAAATTGGGACAGAAAGCACATATTCCACTTACAACCTTAGAAAGCTGATAGAATAATAGTCATGCATTAGCATGACTCGGCTGAAGGATGTGGGGTCCTAAACCCAATTACTTGCCTGTATTTAATGGTGTAATTTCCTAGATATTTGCCTGACAGGTGCATATTGTAAGAGGAACACACCAATAGTATGAAGCAAACTCTGGACAGGCCGTGGATTCTGTACAGTCGACTGGCATGTTTATGCCTAATGGACAGCCATTCCCAATATGGGTCCCACCGCAGCACAGTCCAGTTTAAATGGCTAAGTATGGTATGACCATATGTGTCGTTGCATAACCCACTACACAACACCTACGAACACATGGTCGCAACACTCCACTGTAGGCATGTAAGCCGATGTAATAGGCATCAGAAGGTATTATCATAGTCCTCACCCCCACCCAGGGGTGTGAGTGTCAGATGCAAACACCAAATGCAGTGCATTTGCAAGTGCAGGAGCAAGCGGGTGTAAGCCTGTTTGGGTGCCGGTATGCGAATAACACACTGGTGAAGCAATGCAGTGGCTAACTGAGTGTAAGAAACTGTAACTGGAGGTTAGCATTGCTTAGCTCCAAGCAAACCCATGCACACCCGCTTACAACTACTTTAAAGTGCCTTAATCACTCTGTACCCAACAGCTCGTGTTCCGGCCAGCAACAAAATAACCAGCCTCTGCAAGGCTAGAACTCAGGACCCGGTATATCACAGTCATAGTAGTAAACCACTATGCCATGATAGCAATACATATAAAGGAGGTATCTGCAAACTAATGCTCACAACAGGGAAATCAAATCAAATATGTGAACTGAATCTATGTACAGTGTAATGTGCTATAACCTGCCACAGACCTTAAATATGTGAATTGGAGTACTGCAGTAAACATAGAGTTGAGGTGTTACTATAATAAAGATATGAAGTCCCCAGGACCCCATACAGTGTATGTACACATGAATGACGGATACCAGACACATATATAACCTGTAATGAATAAGACATCACTGACAAAAGACAAATAAAATGCTAGATAACCAATAAGCAATGCTAACCACAGCACAGCCAAACTAAGTAATTGTAAGAAATGTGTAGGGAAGCCAATAAAATATGCTCACAGGTACACCTCTTTAAGCAGTGCCAACCTGAAGTAAGCAGGTGTGCCCATAGCTTAGCGTTTTCGAAACCAGCCAATTACAGAAAAGTGTGGGAATCCGGCCCTACTTAAACCAAAGAGGCATGAATACGGCTCATAACTGGTTGTAGCATCCCCCTGCAGGCAGAATGACTGGAGTGGGAGAAGGCACTCGCTTTAGAGTGCAGCGCTGGGGCATACAGGAGTCCAGATTCATGGTATGGCTCCTGGTAAAACACCATGGCAGAAGACTACTGCAGGGCCAGTACCAGGGCTCACAGTACAAAACAGAGGCCTGAGACAGTCTTGCCCGTGACCTCACTAGTGCCACAGGTATCCCCCGGACTGGTGAGCAGGTCAGGAACTGTCATGCAGACCTGAAGCAGTGGAGGGCGGATGTCCTGGAACAGTGGATCCAGGAAGCAAGGCAGATGCAGAATGCCCCAGAACTGAGTAAGTACTCCTTCCACTACTTAGTTAAGAATTGCCTAGCTTGTGTATACTATGGATAAGTATGGCTAAATATCACTGTACTTCTCTGACAGCTGCAGATGAGTGTGCTGCAAACCAGAAAGCCTATGATACTAGGCTGCAAAGGAATCATCATGAGGCAGGTTAGTAAATAGCCCACATGTACTGTCATAACAAATAAATGTAAGAGCCTTAGAGAGTGTTGTACCAGTATACAGAATTATGTAATATGCTGTGAATAAAGGTGTAACCCCTGCATTGCTTCTGTTTACTCTGCAGTCGTATGTTGTTGTACTGTTGCAGTAATTAAATAGTACTGTTGTAGTAAGCAGTGTTACCCATACTGTGGTATACAGATAAAATATGTATGAAGTGCTGTATAACAATGTCATAAGTGCAAACAGGTCAGTCATATAAGACTAAATACATTGGAAAGCCTCACAACAACTGCCTGATAGCATAGTGTACAGTGATCTAAACTGTAATGCTTGTGTCACACACAGTAGGGCTTTGGATCCCAGGAGCGCCAGTGAGTTGTATGCATAATCATTCCACACAACTGCACTCAGTTTGTTAGAATGTTCAGTGAGAAAGCCGTATGCATATATACACTTAACAATTGTACAGATTATGCAAGAATGCTCAACTAGAAAGTGGTATGCATATTCATACCCCTCAACTGTTCCAATCTTCCCGGTATGTCCTGATAAATGGCTCACATCACCTGCCTTTTGCCCTGTTCCCCTGACAAATTAGTGTGATGATCCAAGAAATGTAGGCAGCTGTAAATTACATATAACTGATAGTCAGACTTGTACATAGTCAGAGAATGTACATGCAAACATACCTGTCATTCCAGCATCTCACCCAAAGTGTATGACAACAGTCAGCAGTCTCAAAACATGTTGCATTAACACCTGCATCTTGTCAAGCCTGTACATAAGACACAAGTCCCGTACATACTAATCTACAAACATACCATTGTACAATATAACGCCATTGGGTAGTGTAATAATACATGTAAGGGACAGACCACTGCAGCGACTATGAATGTTGTAAAAACTACAAGGATTTATTAGTTGTTAGTCGAACTCTCTCTCTCACCCCTACTATATGTGCAAAAATAACCGATTTACACAACTCATTTGGTATGTCTACACTCTTAACCTTTGTTGGGACATATGTCCTATTGGTTTATAAATATTCACATCTGTTTCTATGCGGGTGCCATGTTAAAATACTCCCATATTGGTGTCCTGTTCCCATCAATGAAACCTGCATGTTGTTGTAATGGCCACTGTTTACCCATATATGCATGTGTTCTGCCTGCTCTGCAACTATGTTATATCTGGTGCCCTGGGTAATGGGAATACCTATGCATGCTGTTATAACTAATTGTGAATGCTGTTGACTATTACTAACCCATATCTGCCTTAAACATGCTACAACAAAGCTCGTATGGGAAGTCCGGTCCCAGCGGACCCACCTGTCCCACCTCAGCTGGCCATGGCACCGGGCACCAGCACATCTGGGGCACAGCCTGGGACCTCCTCATCCGTTGGCCCTGGACCAACTTTGGGTGGAACCGCCACAGGAGATGGGGCTCGCCCCCCCCCCCCAGGAGCAGGAGCGGACAAGAACCTGTCACCAGTCATACGGTCTGGGCAGTGGTGCTTAGGGAGTTCAACAGGGAGATTCGAGACTGCCTATGCCAGCTTGAGGGCCGAGTGGTGCAACTAGAGGGTGAGCCTGCCCCTCCATACACAGCCCCCAGCACAGCCACCTTCTGGGCTGTGAAGGTGCAGTGGTGAATGTCAATGGGTGGGGACCTCAGTCCACTGTATCCATTTGTGGGCTCATGGGCTTGCGACTTCCAAACACCCTTTCCCGTCCAAGGTGTTTCCTCCACATGTGTCATATACTGCCCCTGTGTGTCTTGTTTGTCTTGTCTGTCATCCTACCCAACCTATCCTCCCCAACATCCCACTCTCACCTAAAATAAAAGAAAAGAAGGGCAATCTGCTCCTGCAACAAAAGCTTGCCCCATACATACATAGCTGTCCATTTTGCACATGTAAACATTTCTAATTGGCATCACAACATACTATTGTTGCCCTCACCCCTCTCTCAGGGTTGTGAGTGTCCAAATGTACCGCCAGATTTATTGCATATGCACAGCCGTTGCTGTAGAAGAAATGGACAGCTATGGACTTCCCTACACCCTTCCTGCACATCCTTAGCTACCTTGCCTACTGTCTTTCCCTCTTTGTGCCCCTTTTTCACCACTTTCCTATCACCCCTTTTTTCTTTTCTTTTAAATAATTTAGCATGGGGGTAAGCGGGAGTAAGCACTTTTAAGCAGCAGTGAGCAAGTCACAGCCTGTTTGCGAAGGGGTAAGTACTGCCTACACAGGTTAAACAATCAAGAAGGTAACTGAATGTAAGGAACTGTAACCAAAAGTAACCATTGCTTACCATCGCGCAAACCCGCTCACAACTGCTTAAAAGTGCCTTAATCACTCCATATCCAACGGCCCTTGTTCTGCCCAGCAACAAAATAAATAGCCTCTGCAAGACTCAAAACCAGGACCCTGCACACCACAGCCAATGTGATTTACCACTAAGCCATGGCAGATATACAGACATTAGATGTTATCACAAACATATCATCCAGCGCAGTCATTCAACAGAATAGGAAATGTATTCCATCATGTAGATGTATGTGTGTTTGTTTATGTCCAGATATAGATACATACATAGATATATAGAGATATATCAAGAACATACCATGTGACAACAAAGAATTAAAAAAGAATGAAAAGAAAAACACCAGCAACCCCTGCATTAGGTAGTGGTGTTGTAATATCAAGACTCCCTCAGACAGACATGTGTCATTAATATACGCAAATATTTGTACATTGCCCAAATACATTACTTTGTGAATTTCATTTACATTAACAAAACAGTTCCTGTCCAATCATTATGTGAGAACAGTACTCTTGCAAGTTGTTGTGTGTGACATCATCATCATTAAAAAGTTAAATATGGTAACCATAGAGGGACCGGTAGTGTTGTGTGTACAATGGGGTCATCTGCATCATGTGTACCTGGAACCTTTAGGAGTCATGTGCATACCAGGATTGTGTGCCTGAGAGAGGGGTGAGGACAACAGTTGTATGTTGTGATGCAAATTAAAAAGGTTATATGTGTCCAGTGGGCACGTGTGTGAAATGGACAGCTATGTATGGGGCAAAAGTTGTTCTGGGAACAGATTGGCCTTTTGTTTCCATTTTCGTAAGGTGAGAGTGGGATGTTGGGGAAGGAGAGTAGGTATGCTTGTGGAGGATAGGTTGAGTAGGATGACAGACAAGACAGCATACAGGGGCAGTATATAACACATGTGGGGGGATACACCTTAGACGGGGTGGGGGGTTCGGCAGTCACAAGCCCATGAGACCCCAAATGGTAACAGTGGGACAGAGGTCCCCACTCATGGCCAGCCACCACTGCACCTTCACAGCTGTAAAGGTGGCTGTGCTTGGGGCTGTCTAGGAGGGGCAGGATCACCCTCTAAATGTGACACTCTGCCCTTGAGCTGGCTTAGCTGGCCTCGAAATCCCTTATTGAGCCCCCTACACACCACTTCCTGGACTGTATGATGGCTAACAAGTTCCTGTCTGGACCTGTTCCCAGGGGGGACAAGCCCCATCCTCAGTGGCGGTTCCACCAGAAGGTGGTACAGAGCCAACAGAGGTGGAAGTCCAAGGCTGGGCCCCATATGTGCTGGTGCCCGGTGCCATGGCCTGCAGAAGTGGGACAGATGGTTCTGCCGGGACCTCCAATCCCATACAGCCTATGGCGTTGCAGTTTTAACACAGATATGGCTTAGTAATAGTAAACAGCATTCAGGATTACGTATCACAGCATGCATAGATATGACCATCAACCCAACACAACAGACGTCATACATTTGAAAAGGGAGCACAACACATGCATATATACTGCATGACATCTGTACAAAGCGTAGATGACTTGTGACTGCAGCTATGAACAGTGGCCCATTATTGGCATGTCACTGTGATAACCTCAGACAGTGACGGTCATACCACTTTTTCATGTGACGTATGTCCAATCAGGGATGCAATGGCAGTAACTTTCATCACTGTCACCATGTACTGACTGCAATCCTCACACTATGCTTCTGCAGTTCACAGATGTGTGTTCTCTGAGTAACACAAGAAACAAATGGTTCCATACACTGACCAGTCCACAGATGACCCTACTGATGGGGGTTTCCTCACAAACAGAGCACTGTCTTGTCAGTTATTAAAACATGCAGACTAGCCATTACCACACACAACCGGTTAAATTGGCAGTAGTCTCAATGAAGCATAGCTACACTTACATGCTGTAGTCATGTCTGGCACATCACCCTCCTGTCTTTAGGCTATTTTCCACTGTGTATGTTGTTTGAAGAATATCCAGATATCATCTGTGATGTTGTTTACCAAACACCAGATTCAGGTTCCTCTCACAGCGACTGTCATGGGCAAACATCGACATGATGTTCCTAGATATTGTACTGTGTTTCCATGCAATTGGCTGTGGGAATGTCACCACAGCTGTTCCACATGCAATCAGCTAGAGGAGGACTGCAATAGGTGCAGAGGCCATCACCTGATCATGACCATCACTTGCGAAACACAAGCTGTTGCTGAGCAGGTGTACATCTCCACATCCACCAGAGAGTGTGTGAGAGGGACAGACAGAGGCAAAGTACATCAGAGAAGGGCTTGGAGACTAAAACCTAATCATTGTCTGTCACACACCTACCAGTACAGGGGCTCAAACCCCTGACTGACTAGCCATTATTATTACAAGTGCATGCAGTTACTCCATGTGCCACATAGCTGACATGGTGTGCTGTAAGAACATATATGTGTGCTGGTGAGCGACATCTGCAACAGAGATATAGTAGACATACATTAGGTGTAGCACACATGGCTGTCCACATGAACAGATGTCATTGTCAAACACAACCACACTCTCTAAGGGACTCAGACACATTGGCACACTTTGGCAGGCTCACAAATACACTTCCTAACTACTTAGTTAGCCACACTGCAGTAATGCAGATGTATTACATGCATCACAGGGGATATACTGAGGTTCTATGGGCTAGGGCATATAAACATGTCTGACAACAGTCAGTATGCCAATGGGAGTTATACTGGGTGTGACTGTGGTTGGGAACATCATACCCCACACGCAGACACAAGGTGCCAGTACTGACATGCATGTGTGCATTGCTTCATGGGTGTGTAGTGGTTGGCTGTGCAAGATGGCTGTACAAGGCTGGGTGAGGGGTAATCCTTGGCATCAGGCCACCTGACAATGGTCTGCAGTCTGGTTCAGGGGTGTTGTATCTGCAATGTCCCACACAGATGGGTATTGTATGAACTGTCCTGTCATCCTGGTTACCATTGTGTGTGGCCATTGCTTTGCAGTGCATGCCATGTCTGTGTTTGATAGTCCTTGACATGGACATTGCCTGGGATGTGCGCGTCCCACAATAATGTACAGTGACATGTTTAAGTGTACCTGATTTGCCTGGCACATGTTGTGTACACTGACTGTTATCATCAGATGCACCAATACTGGCCTGTGTCAATATTGGCCTGGTGTGGCAGGACCTGCTAATAGACAGCAGGTTGACCCTGCACCTGTATTGATAGCATGATACTGGTATTCCCTGGTATCGGTGGCATATGGCCATACAGGGCATGTGTGTAAGGCATTGTATGTCCTTAGGTGGATCACATTTGATGGCACCACATATGTTGCAGGCATCCAGTGGGGAACATAGTGAAGGCGCATTGTCCACAATTATGTGCCTATTGTACTGTTGGACAGGGTGCCATGCCCTCTGTAGTCCACTGCAATCACACCATGCCTACTATCTGTCAACAATGTGCAGGGTACTAGCAACATAGCGGGATATTCTAGGTAAGTGTGCTTGTGTATGACACATGGGTTCAGACTGTATTCTGGGTAATAGTAGGGTTGCTTACTTTGTTCACCAGGCCTTTTGCCAGAGGTAGGGGTATGGCTTGCCAACCCAGTCTCTTGGCTGATTGAAATCTATAAACCTCGTGAGGTAGACATTGTGACATATAATATGGCCACCATATTGGAAAACTACAAAACCTGCTCTTCAACATTTCCAGTGGTTAGACACTCACCGCCACCTCCACACAGGCTCTGACTGTCCAACACATGCACACACCTGCCATGTCTTGGAATAAAACTT
>NC_056736.1:101370064-101407564 GCF_019279795.1 Protopterus annectens
GTGTAATGCCTAGCTCAAACAGAGCACATTGCTGGCACTCTTCCAATAATCATGAGGGGTGTGTGTGGCAAATGTGAAGTGCTCACTGTTGACCATTACAGTGCCCTGGCTTTATCGTGGAACTGTCAAGTAACAGTTTGGTGGATCATGACATGGAATATTGCTGTGTGTGTGTGTGTCTTGCTGATATGTGTTGTTGGCATGAATGTACACTTGGCTACTCAGTGAAGGTGGCTGTGTGTCCTACCAGTACATGAATACAACATCCATTATGGTGTAATGCTCGGCTAGGTTTCACACATGGTATGGGGAAGGTGTGGAATGTATCCTCTTGACCTGCTAGTCCACTTACTGATGGAGACTGCATATATGTACATGTATTGATGTGTGTTTAGATTCCATGAATGTGCAGTGTCTGATATTTGATGGTGACTGTTTTCTTAGTACATCATACTGTTGCAATGTAGCCTCAACATTGCCAACTGTATCTGATGATATGTTCAAAGTACTGTAAGCTGTACTTTAGGTATGGACATATGTTTGGACATGACTACTAAGTGGTGGGGCTACTTTGGAGATGAATGATTACTGAGGACAGCTCACAGGTTTGTTATAACCATTCCTACATTAACCTCTATAACTGCTAATCTATGGTGCTGTTAATTGAAGTGGAAGACATACAACATAGAATGCAGTCAGGGTGACACTGAAGGCAAACCTCTTGACACCTGTAACAGTAACACCTCCCCTGTGCATATATTGTGCATATATCAGCACAGTTGGCAAAGGAAAGAGTCAGTATGTTTTGTAACTCATGCGATAGTGCTGTAACTCTGTAATACCTATCATGAGATAGGCAGGTGTTTGATGCACAGTACTGGCACGTGTGGGTGTGTGTGGGTCCATATATGTCACGTAGGTGGGGAATACATCCCAAATGTTTTTCACTTTCTTAAACATTGTGGTAGACATCAGTACAGAGTGAAGTGTAGAAAAAAAGGCATAGGCAGGTGGTTGAATCACACACATGCCAAGTGTCTGTATGTGTATGACATAGGTGTATATCTTTGTGAATGCCACAGTGTGTGTGTGTGTGTGTGTGTGTGTGTGTGTGTGTGTGTGTGTGTGTGTGTGTGTGTGTGTGTGTGTGTGTGTGTGTATCGCTGTCCAGTCCCTAGAGTGAGGCTGTATTTTACCATAGTGAAATGCTAAGGCCTCCTCCCCCCATCCACTCAATGCAATCTAGTATCCCTGTTGATGTCATCAATCTTAGAAGGGCATTCTAACCACCTGTAAACATGTGCACCCTTGGGTGAGGCTTGTTGCTACATAGCCTAATGATGAACCCCCCCGCCCCACATTCACTCACTGCAATCTAGTATTCCTGTTGATGTCCTCGATCTTAAGCCATTCCGACTACCTGTACATGTGTAATCACTGTGGCTCATCTTGTAATTGTGTAGTACTATAACGATGATTTGCATATAGGCAGCGGTTCTCATCCCAACAGTGGCAACTGTGTGTGTGTGTGTGTGTGTGTGTGTGTGTGTGTGTGTGTGTGTGTGTGTGTGTGTGTGTGTGTGTGTGTGTGTGTGTGTCAGAGTGTGTGTTACTGTCTGTGAATCCCTGTGGGTGTGTTACTGTATCTGTGAATCCCTGTGTGTGCGGGTGTGTTACTGTGTCTGTGAATCCCTGGGTGTGTCTGTGTTTTCATCCTGTCATGAGAGCGGGTATTACTGCTTCCCAATGAGAAGCCACTTTGTCCACTGGCCTTTACCCTTGTCATCTGCTATACCACTCTTTTACCTCCTCCCTGCTTCAGGTAACTATATCTGTGATGTTACCCACTATGGATGTGATGGCTCTGAACATAGTAGCTTACTACACTGCTATCATGCTCTTGGATCATTAGATCAGTAAACATAATTGAAACTTGGGAGATTAAAACTGTGATGTGGAAGCTACAAAGTGCATGCAGGTATTGTCATAGAGACCTGTGAGTAGTCAACATTTACATATGGAACACTAACCGCAAACACTGACATCCCCCGGCACATGCAATTAAACCTGAAAGAGGAAGGCAGAACATCAAGATCAGCATGCAGTTACTGTTACACATGATACACACTGTCAAATGTACCAAATGCATTCTAAAACTGTAATACATGGTATGTCTGTTGCCTGTCAAACACTACTTAACAATATTAATCTACAATTGTTTTCCTAGTATGTTCACCCTGTGCATCA
Organism: Protopterus annectens; assembly: GCF_019279795.1. NCBI lineage: Eukaryota > Metazoa > Chordata > Ceratodontiformes > Protopteridae > Protopterus > Protopterus annectens. The sequence continues at coordinate 101,372,312 of NC_056736.1, forward strand.
GACCATATGATCATGTCCGATGGTGTGGATGACAGGGATGTGGCACAGGCATCATCATATGCACAGGGTGATAATGTTTGCCAGAGGCCTAGGCTGCACCACTGGATGACATCATGTGTGTGTTAGGGCCTTTGATATCATTGGACATGTGTGGATGTTATGCATGTGTGTGTTGAGGTGCCCTACATTTGTCTCTGGTGTGTATGTGTATGCATGCACACAGGTCTGGCATGTGGCTGGCCTACACTGGGGTATTATTGACAGCTGCAGACTGTACCGGGCAGGTTTCACAGTTCACGGTGTCCGACCACGGCCACGTGACCTGTGTCAAGGGAGCTACCAGGCAGAGGTCCGGATTAGTTACTGTCTGATGGCACATGTCCACTGGAACCGTGTCCCTGTTGGGACCGTCGAGGACCATGTGCATGTGGCCTGCTGTGCCTTGGTGTGGACAGCACAGCACCAGCTGCACTGCTGCTGGTACCGTCACTATGGGAGTGGGCATGTGAAGTAGCATGCTCACGTAGACCTTCAACAGGTGATGTAGCTGGCCTATGTCCATGTGCCCAATGCCTCACCCCCACCAGATGTTCCAGCACAGACATTCCACGCTCGAAGATTGACATGCCACAGTCAAGGACTCCCACTATGTCACCCAATCGTCTATCCAAAACATCTGCAAGATGATGGTGAGCATTTGCAATTGCCTGGATGTTGTCAGTTAAAGAACAGACAGCAGCCCTCTGAAGCTTCAGACCTTCTCTGTTGTGCCATTCAGCACGTGCCTCCATTACAGCCTGAAACATGCGTCTGGTGACACCAGCTGATGCGCTTTGTCTTGCAGGGGCATGTTGGCCATTGGTCATCCTAAGAGCAACACTGGGCACATGCCTGTGTGGGACATCACCAGTCAGTTGGCTGGGATCATGGTGTGCAGGCACACCTTCCATAATCTCCACACTTCCCTGTTCCATGCTACCATCCGCCAACTGTCCATCCTCTATGGCCACTGGTGATGGGGTATGTGTAGGCAGGAGAACTGTGTGCGGGGATGAGGGGCATATAGGTGGAATGGCAAACAATGGCACAGATTCAGCCCCTGACAACCCTGCCTGTGCCTCAATCATACTTTCATCATCACTGTCTGTGGGGACACTAACATCAGGTGGACCGCAAGAGGGCAATGCACCTACATCAACCCCTGTGAGGGGCAGACAAGAACTGTACATTACAAGTTATACAGCACAGCACACACAGACACACAGACACAAACACACACACACACACACGCAGACACACACACACACACACACACACACACACACAGACAGACAGAGGCACATGCTATGGAACCCAACGGCATGCAGCATGCATGTGATATGGCAGATGGCATTCAGCTTAGACAATTATAGTGGTAGTTATCATACATCCCTGAGTTGCACACAGCAGCATGCATGTGTTATAGCAGAAGGCATGCACCTTACACAATTATAGTAGTAGTTAGCAAGTAGTAGTTAGCATACATCCCTGTGTTGCACCTTTTGTGTTAGTAGCTTATGCCCCATACCTGCAACACAATGCATGCACTATGCACCGCTGCACTGCACTGTCATGTTTTGTGCAACATACCCCACATGTTAACAGATCATTGCTGACCTTTGTACATCTGCCACTGATGCTTTGTGTTGGCCACTGCTCCTATGTGTGAGGAGGACATGTGCAGAAGGGTATGTTGAGTGAATACTATGTTTGCCTGAGCCCTGGCTTGCATATCTCCCCCAAATCAGTGCATGCCTGTTCAACATTATTCTGCCTACCCCTGAGCTGTATCTACAGACAATGTGCATGTGGCTGTACACACATGTTTGACATGGCTGTCCCTACTTTGCAGTGGTGCCACAGACCAGCACAGGTTAACAGTACACCAGCCTAATGTGTGGCATATGACCTTGCCAATCACATGTAGTATGACATGTCTTCTGCTGAAGTGTTGAATAACATGCATACATGTGTAGCACAATGGTGTCCTTTCAAATATACAGTAAGGTAATGGTGTCCCAATGCAGGGGCGTGTTATACTAACATGGATCTTCAGCTGACGCAATGTTGTCAGTCCACCCTACAAATATGCAGTGGCATACTGCACATTGAGCTGATGTGCATAGCCATTGCAGGGCATCATGTGGCTTCACTATTGCTATACAGTGTGAGTTACAGACACAGTTCATAGCCATGACTGTGTTCAGACAAAATACATATCCAATGTGGAATGTGACCCATATCACTGAGGTGTATACACACTACACCCTAATGTGGAATGTGTGACACAGGTCACTGTAGGGTATACAGAAGACACCCCTGCACATCTGCAACCATATTACTGATGCCTGGAAACTATGCCCAGACATGGCTAACTTAGCAGTACTCCATGTCCCACATGCCATCTGTGTACCTCACACACATGAGGAGCAAGCATGACAGTGATGTCTGACACCAACAAGGTGAATGTACTGTATCTGTGGCCTGATGTGGTTGTATGTGTATGTTGTGCAACACTTGTATGTATTTGGATACTGTATAGGTGAATGCTTTCATGTCGTGACACACTCAAGATGTTCAAGACATGTTATGTGGTGGTTTGATGTCATGCCTACACAAGCTGTGCACAGGCCTGTATGATGTCTAGTGTTTCACATCTGCAATATCACCATTACACAAAGGCCATAGTTGTATTGTGTCAAGCCAATGTACAATAGGGTGTACACACATGTACATCACTTCTGCTGTGTGTGTTGCTTCATGTCTCTGGCCATCCTCCATGGCTATGTGTACACATGTTTTTCCAATTGTTGTGATGGGCATCTATTTCACATGGCAGTGTTATCCCATATGACATACACCCATAGATGTCGTATGCTCCACTGAGGACAGGGCTATGCAGACAAAGGGTGGTATGTTTGGGATGTGAGATATCATGTTTTGCAGGATAGTTGAGCAGTGTTGTAGTCAGCGCACTAAATGTCATGGACATGTCAGATAGCACATGACATTGTGTGACATTCATAGCAAGGGTATAATCCACAAGGGTGAATCCTGTGGGCTGGTCATACTCCAGCTCCAAAACATTTAGAGTGTGTGCACACATATGCTCTCTGTATAGTACTGTTTGTATTCCCCACATGTGTAATGCTGATCTGTAGTACATGTCGCTACAGTGAACCACACCTCCACCATTGTATTCACAGCTGTCCACACATCTGGCAATGACAGTTTGTAAGGTTTAGTGTAGGTGTTTCATATAGTCTTCAATTATTCCACATGGGTTACCACTGTGATGCATTACAGGTCTGACCAGTGTATATTAACAGGACTACCATACATTATGTGCACATGTGTTAAATGGCTATATGGCAGATAGCATGCAATTAATATGATCTGTGCATTATCAAGCCTGGTAAATAATAACAATCTCACCTGCAACAGGCTGCTGTAGCTGCAAAACACCAGAGGTACCTAAATAGGAGTGTCACAGCAGTAAGATCATTATCCACACCTGTGTGATAGCTACAGGGTGCAATGCCCATGTTAGCACATAAGCCAGTACAATAGACTATACTATGGAGTATGCACATATGTGCATACATAGAGTAGCAGACTATAGTATGTGGCATGTGTGCATACATGCCTTGCATATGATGTTACATTACATATTGTACAGTAACACATGTAAGTGTATGAAATATAGTTGTGTTATATGTGCAGTAGTGACTTACCAGGCAACTCCAGGCTCGGTGGTTGAGAGACACCCACCTCCACAATATCAGCTAAAGCTTGTGGATGGAGGTCTGCAGGTGTCTCCAGGTTGGCTAGTAGCTCCTCGGTACATGTAAGTGGGGGCTTGGTGAGTGGCCCCTCACCTGTTGCACCTTGTTCCCTGGTGATTGCATTAGTACGCTGTCAACACCATTTACCCTCCTGCAGAGTTCCTCCCACTGGGCATCCCATTGCTGTGCATCCTGTGGCACATGGCTGAAGAGTGTTACATGGTTGTCGAGGAGGTATGGGATGAGGACCTCATCCTCCAAGAAGGTGTATGGTGGCAGCCTGGCACGTGGCATACCTGGAAGACATAATAATGGAGACGGCTCACAGTAACTCACAGGGAAGTACAGACGTACAGCTGAACATTAATGTGTATCACATTTATTAAGATTACAAATATGTCTTTGCAAATCTACATGACACTAACATCACTGACATGTTCAACTTACACACATTTGACACTTACTGATGATTTGATGTTATCACCATATATGTATGTGTCAAGTGATGACATTGCTCATACTCCATGTGGCTGTTGTCTTGATGTGGGCATGTCTGTTTGCCTTTACTGCTGTCTTTACCTATCAGCGCATGCCTGGATGTGTTCACATTAATGCAATAGACCTTAATGCTGTGTATATGTCACATATATAGTCATGCACAGCCTTAAGGGATGTGACCTATGACCCTGCAGACTTGCTCACAGAAAGTTTTACATGTATGTATTTTGCCATATACATCTACATTGCACTGTGCAGCTGTTTAGCATCCTGCCATGTATTACTTGTGTTGCACATGTGAAACACATGGGACAATGGCTAGCCTAATGGTATTTGCAGGGTTGGATATCAACTATAGCATGTATGGTCATAGTGAACTAGTAGACTATATACCCTGGGCCATTTATGAGCCTAGGCTGAAAGGGTACCTAGCTGTAGCCAACAGACAGGTAAGTATCAGTGTCCAGTTCAAGCAGTGCCACAGAACTGATCCACAGGGTTACTGATATATTTGCCATGCAGTCATCACACCATGTCACAAAGAGGGGCAATGTGCAGCTTCACTGGACAGGTATGCATAGTATGGCAGGAGTATGTAAAGTGTATGGGACAGAGATCTGTCAGGCATGTTGTGATCCTTTTACTAGAAAGGTGGATGTCCATGAAGTATGTGTTTATTTGAAATCAGGATGTGTAAGTGTAGCATGTCCAACATCTCTGGGTTGGATATGGCTTTATTCAGGGTAGGCATCATGCTACATAGTGGAGCTAGGGATTGGGAAGGCCAGTGTAGGCCATCTGAACATGGGCAATAACCCTTAAAGGAAATATGTAATCTGTTATGGTCACTTGAGTGTTGAGTATGGCTGAACAATGATCTCTATATTCATGGGTGGCACCCTGTCATGATTAGGTGTGCCACTTATGACTACTTGACTGGTGTGGTGAAGTAACTATCAAAGGAAAGACTACTGTCCAGCTGTATCCCCATACAGACACAGTTTTCATTATGTTGACTGCTGCCTAGGTGATAGTTCATGGGTACAGGGTTTTTAACATAGGGGATGACAATGCAATACTTAGCTGTCAGATTGTGGCCATACATCACACACCACACATCTGACCCACAAAGGCCCTTCTGTATGTTGAACGCAGCACACAATGAGTCAACTATTGCTCCTAGTTCATAGTCATTTGCAAACTTCAGTAGGCAGATGCCTTCTGTGTTAGTCTGTGTGGTATAGATAACAAAGAGGGGGATTATCAGGAATTACTGTAGCTGGCACTGGTTTGATGTGCATGTATTAGTCAGACACCTTCTGTAGTGTTGGTTCTACCAGCAGTCCAGTTGCCAACCACTCCTGTGACATAGGAATATACACCTAATTTACTGAGTGTAGCTGGAACACAGTATGGGTAATGGTGTCCTAAGACCTTGCAAGGTCATCATATGTTGTGTGAATCAAAGTTACTGTCATCTACATCTGTACTGATTACATCAACTAAGTTGATCACAGTTCATGGACTTACAGACCAGACTCAACAGGGTAGTATTAGTGCACTATTTCCCATTATCAGTGGTGTCTCCCTCTTAGAGGGGTCTGGTAACTGTTGCTGTGCACAATTCAGTGTGTACACAGCCTGACATAAAGCTATGACTGAACATGATGTGTGTGTGGAGAGCAAATTCTTCTGACATTTGTGTAGGATACACCCTGGGATGTTGACAGATCCCATGAAAGCTGTATTTATGGCTTTAGAGAGTGCAGCTTGTACCTACATAGTTGTTATTACAGGGGATCTGTAGTGTACATGGATATATAAATATGTATACCTGTTGAGGGGGAGGTGGGAGTGGGTTTAAGCTCTCCAAGACCCTATCTGGATGAACAGGTACTATTTCTGTAAGTGCAGTATTTCCCATACCATAGTGCTGTGAAGCAAGGCAGGTCTTGTTGTTGCCATTACGATTCATGGCACAGCTATAGAATGCTCTGTGGTTGGCCTCATAATATGTGGCTGATTAGTTTCACAGTAGCTTTGTGTGGTTTTATATGGTGTATCTGCATCTTACTGAGGCTGACCAGGGATCACCTCCACTCATGTGTGTTCACTCTTGCAACAGTTACTACCTTCTGTGGTACAGTTTAAGGCAGGGTACCACCAGTTTGCCTTCTTGTTTGTGTTTGGTTGAATCTTGGCTCTGTTTCAATGGCACAATCACTGCACTTATGTGAGTGCTTAAAATTCATTTGTATAGGATTCAGCATTTGCACATGCATTGTCCATCTGTATGGGTGCCATGACAGTCACCACTTCGCTCTTAAGAAGCATAACATTGGCTTTGGAGACTGACTATGTGTAGCATACTGTTAGCCCTGTTTGTGTCACTATGGTGATCCAGGTCATTGGGGTTGATGAAATCCAACATGCATTGAGCGCAGGTGTTGGTACATGAGGAGTCTTCTCAGTTCATAATGGAATAGTTGAGAGTAGCCATTATTATGGTTTTCTGTCTCAAACCTAATACTCCCCATTACAGCACAATATGACAGTTGGGAATTCTGAGGCATGGTGGGTGATCTGTCGCAAGGTGCAATTTGGATTCCATTTTGGCACAAAGGTAGTTGCTCAGCATAATGCATCTGAAGTTAAGCAAGTGCAACTAGCGTGGGGGTGTACATGTCCTTCAGGAATATGGAAACACCTGTGGCCCATGTGTTCCAATAAAGGATAATGGGCAAGAGGTAAGGTATGTATTATAACATGGTCATGCAGGTGTGCTCTCTGGAGCGTTGAACCATATCTCAGTCACTGCACAAATATGTTCTCCATGTTAAGGATTGACATAAGTGAGTCCATATTGAGTTTCTGAAATGTATAATTGAGTAGCGAGACCCGCGGTTTATTGCTTGGCTGTCCCTGTTACAGCAGTGGACTTTCACTTGAACTTTGAATGATACAGCCACTATAGGGGAAGTATGAGCCCTAGCCAGTATCCAGATTCTCAGGGGTGACAGGTGCAGGCCCTGTCTGGCAAAGCAACATGGTCTGTCAAGCATGTTATCCCAGGCAGAGAGATACTGGATACTCTTTGAATTGCACCAGTACATTAGACAATTGTGGAATACACTCCTTTTGTCCCTGTACTGCAGTATCATTCTGGCCAATGGCAGAATGCTACCCAGGCCTTGGGACATACCTGCATGGGCTACAAGACCTGACAGTTCCTACATGTGTGTTTCCATGCAGTCCAGGCTACTGCATCACAGGTCCTGCACAACAACATGGAATATGCCAGATCCATGTGTATAGTTCAAAAGGTGGTCTGAGTGTATGGGTATGTGGCTAATCATGGCAGACAGGCAGCTGACAGTATGTTTGACCTCGTATAGCTTGGCGTGTAACATAGTGCTAGAGTTTGCATTCACAAATAAGTACTGTTGGGCATGTTTCCGGCCACATATTCTAAGGTGTGGCACAATTATGCAAACTATGTCATACAGTTTGTGTATTTTGTTGTCTGTCTATTTCAGCTTGGGAGGTCACTTGCTTGGCCAGATACTTAGAAGCCTCTGTGAATGTGTATGATTTCTGGTAGTATGTGTGGGTGTCCTTACTGTGTTCTGGTAAGGGTATGTGTTGGTTGTGATGATGAGATACATGTGTTAACCTACATCTCATGACTGTCCAGTCCAGTCATGGCTGTAGACTGGACTGCCTTCCAGCTTACCCCTGTAGCTGCATCCCAGACAATGTGTGGGGTGTGGTGTTAGGTGGGTTTGGCAGTGTACATGGCATAGAGATTACATTCCCCCAGGATGGCCACATACACAAAGCTGACATTAGTAAACACCAGTAGCTGACTAGTGGAAATGCCTGTATGCGCATTCAGTACCAAGTACTGTATTTAGTTTACTTATTGCTTATGAAGATGTTTTAGACAGTGATGCTCTCAAGTAAATATTTGTGTTATGGACGTGACAACACTGGCTATTACAGAAACATAGTAGCTACCTTTAGCAGCAATCCTCCTCTGAGGAGCACATCACATCCTGATAGTTGATTACAGATGATGCAAGTGTTTACAGGTCTGTTTCCTTTTCTGGGTATGTACTCACATATCCACCAGAACCATGAGCTCTGTTGGGCACAGACACCCACTACCTAAACAGAATCATGTATCAATAGACTCTGCTGCCACTATCAACGTGATCAGGATATAATCAGATAGTGTAAGCCATCACCTATGAAGCAGCTATTACACATGGGCAGCAGTCTCCTACATCTTACACTCCTACTGCAGATGTTACACTGGAGTTAAAGATGATATGCAACCTGTTTCAATACCAGTACTGTGCACTACCTTACATACAGTATTTGCAAGTGGCTGTTAGGTTGGCAATGAGAGGTTAAGCTACACAAACCTGAAAGTTCAACCAGTGTGTCTGTACTCTCAATATCCACACTATGTAGGTGTGCACATAGCCATTTGGCCCAGCCCTGTAACAAGGGTCACTATACATTTGCATAACATGTGCACATGCACAGCTGTTATTGCTGGCAAATGATGCTAGAGAGGTGGTTATTACATGTGTTATTTGCATGGATAGTTACCTAGCTCTTCCAATTATCTTTGCTATCATGCTGCTAAACTGTCAGATGAATACAAGTCATATGTATCCTGTTATTGAGTATTGTAATTGCCAATAGACATAACTAATGTTTGCATAACATAACAGAAATGCTATGTAAAATGGAATAAAGATCTGCCTAAAATACTGTACATTACACAGTTATTGGCACAATATCCCTCAATACAAACCATATTTGCACAGTAAGCCCACCTTTGACATGTTCATCTTACTTATACCACCATACATATGTCTACTGTTACAATATATCGACATATACTATCCCCTGCTATAGCACATACTTGTTGGACCAACCCTGACATTGACAGTGGCTGGAAGAGAATTGGTGAGTTCCAAGCCCATATATATATATATATATATATATATATATATATATATATATATATATATATATGTATATGTATATGTATCATCCCTTGTGGTGTATGAGGAGTTTTCCTTGTGACCTACAGCAGTACACACATAGACTACTACAAGCATTACTACTGCTCAACAATACATCACTACAAGATAGCTATTTCCGCTATATGCATTGATGACACTGTAATTCTTACAGAACAGGTACTACATACGCAGACATACTAAATGTTATACATACCTTCTTAGTAACTGGAGGTATTATTGACTGGTATATTACTCGTTTTCGGTTTGTGTTTCAGTATTTTGTACTGTTCTACAGGTAGATACAGATGGTTTGAATGTGTGACAAGGCATCCTTTTATAGTTAGAGATCAGTAACATGTGCTATCCTGATAACCAGTTGGTGTTCCTAAGTAGTTAATTACATGCACATCAGCTGTGCAGCTACTGCCTTATACCATCGCAACAGTGGAGTATAATTGAGTACTCCACTTGGGCGTTATCCCTTTGCTTTACTTGTGAGGAAGACAGCCCGGAAGTGTTGTTTGAAATCTATTGCAACAGCTGTATGGAGACAAACACTAATATATTGTGTGTAATGCCTAGAGGATTTGGTCTAAATGTGAGTACTGCTGTTATATTTCTGAACATTGCTACTTGTGCAGGATTTGTCTGTACCTAATACTTCTGCATATGTTTCAGTCTGGCCAGGATGTTTGACCAGCTCAAGGCTGCATGGCTATACATATAATGTTAGGGGGTTTACAGTGTGCTTACCAGACATCTTTAGTTTGGTGTAAATGTGTATCATACTGTGCTGATAATCAGTAATCAGTAACACTTCCTGGTGTTACTACTTTTCAACCCTCTGAAACGGGATTAGTTCAAACAAACCCTGTTACATCAGCAACTGTTCCATTGTATAACAGCAACTATTTCACATAGGGCCATGTTAGTGTGTCCAGGTATGTTAAGGTTTCAGCAGATGTCGTACAGTGGGTGAATAATTGGTTATGGTATGACAGTATGTATTGTTGTAATTAGTTTGGGTGTGGGGGAGATGTTGGTGGGTGTACATAGCAGATGCAGGTATGTAGGAACCGCTTTTATACATCTTCTATATGTGTGTGGGGGTTCTTTCCCTATGTGAACACCTATCCCTTAGTGGACTAATACTATGGGAATTGCAGGCTGATTCATTAAGGCACTGTTAAATGCTTCCTGTATAGCATGCAGATACTGTTAGTCCTTGAATCCTTTTGGCGATACATCGAAATGTAATAAAGTTTTGCTAAATGAAAGCTGTCTGTGTATTTCTGTCATGGATATTTGCAGTCATTGTAGTTGTGTTGGTGACTGTGTCCATAGAACATATCTGTAATAGTGTATTGGCATATACTTTTCATATGTTATGTTCATATTGTTTTGGGGGGGCAGAATGTGTGATTGCTATGGTCCATGTTATACTCAGATTTGAACATTTCAGATGCTGTATATACACATGTATGTATTTATGTGTGTGTATATATATATATATATATATATATATATATATATATATATATATATATATATATATATATATGTGTGTGTGTGTGTGTGTGTGTGTGTGTGTGTGTGTGTGTATGTACATGTATATAGATATAGATATATAATATATATTATTGCATACGTTTATCTGTACCATAGATGTGTAGATGTTTTTAACCTATCTATATATCTGCATATATATGTATATCTAGATACCGGCATGTATCTATGTATCTCTCTCTCTCTCTCAATATATATATATATATATATATATATATATATATATAGCATACACCTTTCATTGGGTATATGGTGGTTTGTCCCATTTCCACACAATCTCCTCTTTTGTGTTTTAACCTGTCTGAATACACAACTGGCATAGGTACATCTCATGTAGCTTAGTGTAGGTTACTCTGAGGATGGTGTACATGGTTGCGGGTTCTAATCCTGGAAGGGGTTATTATTTTACCTCTCAGAGTAGGCACTGGTAGGGAAAGTGTGAATAATGCACATTTAAGTGGTTGTAAGCAGGTTTGCCTGTGGACTGCGCAACGTTAAGCAAAGGTTAAACATGTGAAGCGCTTATCCGTTTAACCATGTTTAAGTGCCGCTTACCATCACACAAACCCACGCAAACCTGCTTACAACTGCTTAAAAGTGCTTTAATCCACCTGCATCCAACAGCCCTTATTCTGGCCCTCAAAATAAATTAACAGCTCTTGCACCCGGGATCATGAACACCGCAGTCACTGACTTTACCGCTAAGGCATATGAGATATGTACAAATGTTATAATGTTTAGAATATACATTTTACTACAGGTATTCCTCACTACTGAAAACAGATGTGACAGTCAGTTGGTGTACAGATGTTTGATACATGTTAAGGTTTATATGTTTGTGGAATTAGGTGTTGCAATGTGATATGACAGGGTGTATTATGGATGAGAATGGTTCTTGTTTTGTGTCCTTTTTATATTGTCCCCATACTCCATGTATGCCCCTCCAGTTCACTTATTGAACAGCCAACCAGGCTCTCCTTGATGCATGATTTCATTACCCATCATTCCTCCCCCACCCAAGTCTCCACATACACAACAACTATCCCTTCTATTGTGAATTAGGTTAATATTAATAGTTATAATACCAGAGCTGCATGTGTTTTGTGTGCACTTCAATTCCTTTGGATTGCTTCTGTGTCATGAAGTATGTTCATAGATGTTTATATATATGGCTACAGATGTAACTGTATATATATATATATATATATATATATATATATATATATATATATATATATATATATATATATATATATATATATATATATATATGTATATGCAGACATCACTGACATGCCTATATATATATATATATATATATATATATATATATATATATATATATAGATATTTAGTATTAATTTGTAACAGTTATACATATGTAGACTTGTATATGTTGATTCATAAACTACAGTACATTACAATGTACTGTACATATGTACGCAAAGTGACTGTCCCATTTGTGGTCAGTACTGTGGAATGCCTATAGTATAAGGTGTAGTCTAAAGACCATGAAACATGTATACAGCTCAGATGACTTAGTGGTAAGTCCCATGACTATAGTGTGCATGGTCCAGGGTTCAACACCTGCGATGCTTTAAAAATGTTTTTTACTCCAGAATAAGGCTCATTTAAGCAGTTGTAAGCATGTTTAAAAATGTTTGTGTGACATTAAAGCTGCAGTTAAACACAGTTAAACAAACTTTAAAAATGTCCAGGTTAGTGGGGCAGCATGATACCTCTGAGATCATCCATGTGCAGCTAACATCAACTGTCAAAAACTTTAAAAACGTATAACCTGTGCACGCAAACACGTCCACATCTGCTAACTACTCAGGATATATACATTATAGTGAAGTAACATCTCACTATGTGCTTACATAACATTACATTCTCTGTTGACTTTACTCTGCAGCACACATGGGTTTATATGGATGTTTCAAATGTTTATTATACTGACGAATACTACCTATATATGCATGCTATGGTTAAGGTATACTTTTTAACATGATAAACATGCCTGACTTTATTGGGATTTGAACCTCGAATACACAGATACTATGCAAATGCTGTAACCATTACACTATTGACATTAACGTTGTTTCCGTTTATTTCCTATTTAGATGATTTCTATGTGTAAGCTAAGCTAAGCAAAGGACGGAGGCACCCAAACCCGCTGAGCTTCACTTATTCTTGAAATAAAAACATATAACAAATGAAATGAGATACTATAAATTACATTCCTAACTACATTAGGCATAGCTCCTCACTGGCACACTTCAAGGGAAATCTTGATGTGTGAATGGGCAACAGAATATACACTCCTGGGATCATGTGTCCCAAAACCATACAGTCAGGGGGTGGGGGAGCACCACCAGTTTTATAGCTGCAAGACCTGTTGGGGAAATTGAATGGTGTTGATTTTACATGTTAACATGCCCTCCTTAGATCACTAAGTGCCCCTATCACCCTCCACCACCCCAGTCTAAAACAGCTTCTGGCAAATCTGCCTGGAATCACTTCATTGGCTATGCTTGACAGAGCTTCAGTTACTTCATCAATGGTGCGGAGAAAGCCAACACGCTGTAGCTATTCTTCTAATTGCCCTTGGGCAGATAGCCTACTACCTATCTGTGAAGCTCTAAAGTGCAGGCCATCACAGCCATAATATGTGAATAAACAGAGCTTTCAGATCACAATATACAGTGAAAAATCATCATGTAGTCAGAAAACAGTTAAGTACAACAAGAACATACAGAACACTGATGCTTAATCATTCCAAAAGCCTATCTTGGAAGCTAGAAGACTTGTGTAAGATTAAGGCTTTCTATTGCTTACCAGCAGGTTACCTACAGGAAAGATGAGAAACAAGCACAGATGGGGAACATGCATGGAACAATACCATACCAGCTTATGTGTCAGCTTTAGGCTTTGGAATACTGGCCAAGGCTATTGGCGCCCCCATGGTGCCTTTTTTAGGAAAGTCTTAAAGGTGAATCCCACCTCTGTAAACAGGACAATAGCAGAATCTGTGTGGGTTATGCTACTCAATGCCAGGGGTTGTGATCACAAATTGCATGCACTCACAGCACTCCTCAGTATGGACAACGTCAACATCTGTGCAGTAACTGAGACCTGTTTTAAGGCTCCTGAGAGCACACTAGCACTACCAGACTACAACACATACCACACATTTCGGCCACAGACCATGGACTGACACAGACATGGAGGGGGTGTATGCATATTCATCAGGGATACCTACACCTCCAGGTTAGTGGGGCAGCATGATACCTCTAAGATCATCCATGTGCAGCTAACATCAGCCACAACTGCAATGCAAACTGTGGCTTGCTACAGATCTCCCTCCATGACCCAGGACCACCACTCCACCTACCAGAAGACAGTGGAAAACATGACAGTCCTACTGCACACCCTGGTATTGGTTGATGTCAACTACCCTACCATTAACTGGGAAACTTACTCAAGTACTCACTTCCAGGCCCAGCGCTTCCTGGAATTTATCACCTTATATACCCTGTATCAGATGGTAAACTCCCTAACGACGGGTGGAAACATGCTAGAAGTGGTAATCACCAACATAGGCGACAGGTGCACCACAGCAGAGGTAAACCTGTCACTGGTTAGATCTGACCATGAACTATTCACTGTTTCCACACCCTACCATCTCCCCCAACCACAGTGTATACCTTTCCAACACCTAAATTGACACTACTAGAGACAGGGGTGGGGGGTTTCGCAGCCCCCACACTAAGGGAAAACACTACTCAAGATACATACAGATTTACAAATGCACTCTATAAGCACCTAGAAGGATGTATGGATCGTGCCATCACTGGTAAATCAAGACTCACTCCTCCTAGACAAGGACACCAGTCTGGTGGACCCCTGCAATAAACAGGCTATGCAACAGAAGTAGGACAGTAGTCCAGAAAAACAGCAAATCCCAAGAAAGGCAGACATCCATGACCAGTATTAGTAAGAAACGTAGGTCCCTCATGAAATCATCCAAGGCTAACATCAACAGGAAAATAGGCAAGGATTCGAAAGATAACCACAAAGCCTTCTTTGGCCATGTCAAGGATCTACATGGTAACACACAGATTTGCACTGTGCCGATGCAATATAGCATGACATATACTGACCCTACTGATATCGCCAACATCCTTGCAGATACATTCAGTGCAAACTTCACCCTCTAAAGAGCTCACAACAATACCCGAAAAGTACAGTATCCCAGACATCAGAGACACACAGTTGGAAATGACCTTCTCTAACAGCAAAACACAATGTCAATGGAGGCAGATGGTGTCCCATACTGCATCTTGCAAACACTACAAGACAAACTTACCCCCCACCCAATTAAGCTTTTCAACCTCAACCTCTCCACAGGCTACATGCCCATACAATGGCACGTGGCAACAGTTATTCCACTCCACCAAGGTGGAAACACAACTGACCATGGTAACTACCACCCTATAAGCCTGACTAGCCTGGTCTGCAAAGCTATGGAGTGCATCCTCATGGCACTCATTAACAAAGACATTGGTAACCTCCAAACACTTGACCCAACCCAAGTCAGCTTGGTTGAGTGCAGTTCATGCCTAGTGAACCTGTTTGACGTCTTACAGACAGTCACCAATATGTTAGATGAGGGGAGAGGTGTCTCACATATACTACCTGGACCTTGCCAAGGCTTTTGACACCATTCCCCACTCAGGTATTATTGATAAACTCACCAGCCTGTACATACACCCATACATCACAGGATGGGTTGCCAACGGGCTTACACACAGAAGCCACATGGTACGACTAGCGGTCTCCAGGTCCAACTCTTAACCAGACATGACTGGTGTCCCACAGGACTCAGTCCTGGGACCCCCACTGTTTGGCATATACTTCTCAGAGGTACAGGCAAACACAGGTGGACTACAGCAGACCATGTTTGGCAATGACTGCACACTGGGAGCCATAATTGACAGTCCAGCTGGCACAGACATCCTTCAAGGGGACTCACAGAGACTGACACAGGGTGTCAAAGTCATGGCCTCCAGCTAAGTGCCACAAACTGCATGGTCATTCCATTGTGGAATATTAAGCACGCACATATTAACACATAAGTGGCAGCCACTTTAATACAGACGAGTTAATAGGGTATCTGGGATCTAAGGTAGATAGTGATCTCTCCTTTGACAATCATATCTCCAAAGTAGTTAGGACATCCTTCTATGTAGGCCATCTGATTACTAAAGGGTTTGCATCTAGACATACTTAGGTTATAGTGCCCCTTTACTCATCACTCATCAAACCCATCATAGAGTATAATAACCCATTTAGGATGTACCTCAGAAGACACTTCCAACAGCTGGAAGGTCCACAAATGTACCTCGCCAAGAGGATTACTGGCCTCAAACATATGTCCTATGCAGCCAGACTGAATAAACTCCTGCTTTACTCAGTGGCATCTCATTTACTCAGAGATGATCTCTGCTGGCCAACAAAACCATGTTGAACTCAGGCTTAATGGATATGCTCCACCTATGGGAATCCATGTCACAGTGAGCCACACGCTGTAGTGAGCTGAACCTTGCCACAACAATAATTGGAAGATGCTGGAGGGATGGATTCCTGTCACAGAAACTCCCCATACTTTGGAACAACATCCCTAATTACATTATACAGTGCCCCTCACTGACACTCTTCAAGAGAAACCTTGAAGAGTGGATGGGGAACAGTAGATACACCCCAGGGATCCCGCATTGGCTCTGCTCCACAGAGGGACAGTTAATGAATCAATGGGGTGGCAAAAGATGACACATTTTGGCTAGGCTTATGAATGCCCTCAGGCAGTTAGCCAAGTACCTATGTATGAACCTATACATAGAGTATCAGCACATGCTAATAGCTTAATTTACTGTTCAGGTGTTGACTTACCTTGTGCCAATAGTAAACTGCCTATACATGACAATTTACAGGTAGTCTTGTGTGTGTGCCATCCATTTTTACTGTGTGTGCAGGTGGAGAAAGGTGTCAGTCCCTAGGTGCCTACACTGTTGGTGTGTGTGCTATACGTTCCCTCCTTGCCAAGGCATGGGAATACTGGGCATGCCTCCGTCTGCCTACTGGGGCTGGCTCAGGGCGTTCATGGTCTGAGTACCTCTGTGCCTGTGGGGGCCTTGGCAATGGTGGTGGGCTGTGAGGGCCTTCACCATTCTGTCCCTGCTGCAGCTGTTTTGCGCAGGATCATATTGTGTAGCATGGCACATACTATGAAGATGTGGGCACACGTGCATGGAGAGTATTGCAAGGCTCCACCAGATATGTCCAAGCAACAGAACCATGATTTAAGGATCCCAAACACACGTTCTACGATTATTCTGGTTTGTGCGTGTGTCTCATTATGGCATTCCTGCATGGGTGTGTGTGCATTTCTGATGGGAGTCATCACCCACAGTTCCAGAGCATAGTCAGCATCCCCCACCAGGTGGCCATATGGGATGTCCCCCCTGGCAAATACCTGATGCAGCTGTGAGGCATGCCAGATGTGGGAGTCATGGTAGCTTCCAGGACTGCCAGCACACACATCCATGATAATGCCCTGGGCATTGCACACGACCTGACAGTTAATGGAGGGGTATCCCTTGCGGTTTATGTAGCACTTACCCTGCTCACCGGGTGGTGACTTGATGTGTATGTGCATGCAGTCTATTGCACCCAGTACCTCCGGGTATTCTGCCACGCAGTAGAAGTGAAGCATATTGCTGGCCAACTCCTGTGAGACCCCCATGATATCTCCAGTTCGCCTTTGAAAGGTACCTGTACTTAGTATTCTCAGGCTTACACATACCTTCGTATCCACTGGGATGGGTTCCCCTCTGTTTGTTCTGGCTCTGAGGCGTGGCCGGCACAGCTCCACAAGTTGCTGTAGGGTGTCCCTGTCCACCCTGTAATGCTATACTATCTCCGGATCATGTAGCCCCTGGTAGGTTACCCTAGGTCTGAATACTCTTCTCCTCCTTTGGTGCCTGAGGTGGTTGTGTGCATCATCCTCCACACCACCTTCAGTCTCCAACACATGCTGGTGGATCAAAGCTATGGCAGCACCTAACATGTACATACTAAAAGTTCCCCATCTGTATACACCAATGGTGCAGAGTGTATGGGAATACACAAGTGTGTGTGAGGTGCTTTCACACTTTATACTATTTTGCTATGGATGCTGCTGTCATTGGGTGTGTATCAGCAATTCCAGCTGCAGGGTATCTTAATTATGGGTTTTACATTGAGTACTGCAAGTATGGAGCCTTTACTGTGGAGTTATGCTTGCCTGCCTTGATTAATCTGTTGCCCTTTAATTCACTTTTAAACCTGGATCCCCTCCCATTATCAGGCATGCATCCACCTGCTGTCTTTCTTGTTTTGTACTTTCCCTACCCAGTATGTGTTGCAAAATGTGTCTTGTAGCTGATATACTGCAAATCTGCTTTGTTCTGCTGTGACACTTTACTGTTTTCTTTGCAGTACAGCCCCCCCCTTTCCTGTTCTGCAGGTAGCTGCTTGCAGCCTTGTTAGCTGTTGTCAATGGCCCACTATAGGTTCCTAGGTGTTAATTAGTCATTTGTACTCCAATTTCCCTGCTGCAGCATTTCCTTATTTCTCTCCTATATCCTTCCTGTTTCAGCTACGGTGCATGCTGCGCAAACCCATTTACTGGGTTTAAGCCTGTTTTTATCTCTGTTCACATGCACACTCATTTACCTTGTGTACTCTCAGCTAATCAAAGCTATAGCCAGTTCAACACACCCCTATCCTGCAGCTTTGCTTAGCTATGGGCAAAGCAATTTAGCAATGCTCCAATGTGCTTACAGCAAAGGTGACACACCCCTCTCTTGATGTCATCTTTATCTCAAGGGCACACCTCGGTGTTATAACGCTACGCTGTGAGGTGCATCCTTACACCAGCGGGGAATCTGTGATTCACTATTACTCCTCTCATTTGCATGGCATTGCCTACTAATTCTTAGCTACTGAGCATAACACTGTCACAGCCCCTTAGCAACCCTTGCACCATGGTGTGGTGTAGCATGCCTGCCATTGACTATTATGGGGAAATCATGATATGTGTTACATTGCAGTTTTATTCTATATTTTTCTATTTTCCTTGCGATCCCATTTGTACGCCACTGCCCTGCGCTTCCACTTCGCGATAGTGCGAATATAAATATTAAATGTTAATTTTATATTTTGTACATGTTTTTTATGCCAATGGCTATATATTTAGCCATTGGCATATATTAACAATATAATACATGTGTTTGGTCAGCTGTCATGGCTCCTATTTAATGTTTGCAAAAATGTAAACCGTTTTTTACGGTTTACATTTCTGCATGCTTACACTATGCCTGCACCACTTCCCGGATCACTACATACCTTCATTCGCATGCTACACTGCTGCACATGGGGCAATTAGCATACAGGGCCAGGGAGCTGTGCGGGTGTAGCGAATGCAGGTAGTGCACGTGGGAACAACTCGTACCTGGATCGCTCGCCGGCCATATTTGATGTTGGAACGCCGACGCTACGCCTGCACCTGACGCAAGCTTCACGAATCCCGGGAAGAGTGTTGACACCTTTATATGACTGGATGATGAGTTTTTAAATGTCTTTTAGGTTTTCACCAGTTTTTAATGATCTGAAGAAGCAAGTGTGACTTGTGAAAGTGCTTATCTGTATATTTTTTATGTTAAATAAAAAGTTTTAATAACCTGGCCATGTTTTGGACCTCACATTTTAAATGCATTTTCATTTTATACATGTTCAGTTAATCACTGGGCAAGTCTACAGTCATGACTGACATCACATACCAAATTTTTAGTTACCACCCATTTACCTGTCCTATTTTCAACTGAGCTATTACAATATGGGATATTTCTACTCTTTTTTCATATCTGTGCCCTTTTTGCCTATAATACTCCATTATATTCAAAGCTGTTTTTTCTTGCTTTGTTTTAGAACTACCATTTCCTTTATTTAAATTTCAGCTAATCAGAGCACATCTGCTAGCTCTAGCATTTGTATAGTTGTTATTTTTTTGTAATACACACATCTAATGCTTTACTTAATGTTAGATATCCTCTTCATCCATTTGTTATGTCAAACACAATCCCATGTCTAAGTAATGATCAATGCACATCTCCAAATTCTTAATGTTTTGCTCTGTGTCTTAATTCAGTCATATAAGATTCAGTGGTGTCATTTGACACCTGTGTCTTGTAATAGGATAATTGGTGTAATTAGGACATATTTTTAGACTCACACCATTGCTTAAACTTCTCTTAAATACTAATAAATTCTCTGTATTATCAGCAGATACATCAGACTACAGCATATACTGTTATGCCTTTGCTCAGTCTTGTACACAAACATGGCTTCTTCTATTTCTTCTGATTGCTTTTATAAACTTATTATCAGCACAGAAAAGTTCAAATCATTGCATTCTAGTTGACCATTTCTCAGTTAAGTACAGTGTAGTTGGAAATGTTATGCAGGACAAAATATCACAGATATTGCAAACTTCTCACTAATTTTTGAATTCTATGTGACTGTAGTTCTAACTTGACATTTATCTCATAAAAGTTAATTACATTTACTGTGCTCATAATTGACACTGGTAGTTCTCCAGTGTTGTTCATGTGGCAGCTTGACCTTCTCCTAATATCTCTCACAACTTGTTATTCCATTTTCATTTTTTTTACAGTATAGTTGTAGTGGGAGTTTTTGTTTCAGGGGTTTGCTTTACATCAGAAACCATATGAAGTTCACAATTCCACCACAATCTAGCATGCAAAAAAAAAAAGAGGTGGGGTATGTATGTCATTAGTCCATGATGCCTTACAGACAACATGCACATGCCTTTACCATTACAGCCCTCCAGGTCAATAGTAAATTACACACAAAACTCAAATAAAACTGACTTTCTACCCTAAAGCATGAGGTTGTGATTGTGATTGTACTGATATGCCAAATGTGGGGGATATTCAAGCCTGATTTATTCCATAATAATATAAGCATTAGAACGTCATGCAGGTGAATGAGTCTGATGTATCAGAAAGTCAAGAAATATTACGTAAACTGAGTGAGAAAAAATATTTCATTTCCTTACCTCTTATATAATATGTTATTTGCAGTTGTTTGATAAGTATGCCAAAGAGAAAAGGGTGGAATATCTAGTACTGTATGAGCTACCACATCCAATGTAAAATATCAAAAGGAAAATGAAATGCTATCTTATCCCAGTAAAGTTATTAAATGTGAGTAATGCAATTGATAATGGTGTACACTGAGCTATACACATACTACATAGTGGTTTAATGTTTACCTTATAGACAAAAGGTGCAGGGTTTGATTCTGACATGGGGTAATTGGCTAGGCTCAAAATGGCCCATAACGGCAGTTAGCCTAGTACTAATCTAAGAACCTATGAAGCTAGTGTAGGATCTCTGTAAAAGAAAGGCCACTCCTAGGTGCTGTAGTAGACTGCTTGGATGTGGTATCAATTTTGCTCAGTCTGTGTTCCACCTTGCCTGGTAATAAATGGACTTCAAGCAATGTACTTGGTCCATGTGTGAGTGTCTTGAAGCTAAATAAAAACAAACTTAAAACTGCCGGTAGCCTTTTTGCTTATACAATTCCTAATGTCTGTAAGCATTTTTGATGGACAATTGCACAAAAAGACATGTATCTGAGTAATACGTTTTACATATTCAGACACCTGACCTCTACCCGATTTGGTTGTGGCATAAGATCAGACTTGTTAGTTATTCTGACCAAAAGAAGGTTTCCTTGTTTGGTTGCTTGTTATATTGACTTCAGGTGAAATGGGAAAAATATCATACAAAAGCAACAGAACTTTCAAGTTTAGAAACAGCCATACCCTGCAAATTCTTATGCCAAGAGTATCTGGTAGGAAAAAAAAATCTGCCAGACAATTAACACAAAAGAAAGATAACCATCTGCAATGCTGAGGACTCTGTTTTAAGTATAGTTTTAGGTAATCAAAATAACACAATGGCTACCTCTGATAATTTACAATTACTTTCCATTTCTGTGTGTTTATGGGGGGGGTAAGTGTGCAATACATATAATCTTATCAATATAGTCAAAGGATCAGCACTTCCATCAATGTTGTTGTAAGAGGCAGACAGGCATTAAAGGTATCATATCCTCAGAATGTTTATGCATGTCATACCATTCATGTTTGGAAGAAATATCAATCTTGTCCTAGGAAGAATTGTTATTGTCGGTTTCTTATTGTGAGTTTATCTCAGATTACTTTTGTAATTGTCTGGGAATGCCCATACATAAGTAGCTTCTGACTTTGAAAAAGTAATCCCAGGAATTATATTATCAAGCCAAAATATTAAAAATAACAGAAAGCTGGTAGTTTAGGCTCAAATGAGGTAATCACTGTATTATTAAATAAAAGACAACATATAAGCTGTAGGATACTAAATTACACTTTATAATTTGAGCTTAATTACAAAATGCTTGTTGAAATATTATGTACAGGTGGTTAGTTTATGTGAAGTCTTTTGTGAAATAATAAGTCTGAGTACTCCGTACTTGTGAGATGTTTTCTGAATTAAACAAAACATTATTTAATAAAAGGTATGTTCTAATGCTACAGAATTACACTTTTGTATTTGTCCTGAATTACAAAAATCTTATCATTCTGGGTTCTGATATTTGCAGAATAAAACAAGTATTTTTTCTTGTTTTATGTTTAATATAAAAGCTATTCAAACCATAGCCTATAAAGAGAGCCAATACGCTATTAAATTCATTCTAGTATAGATGCCTTCCATGAAACTATTTGAGAAATCATGCTACTGTGTTTTTTTAGAAAACATCTGTGTCACAAGGAATGGTAATAAATACTCAGAGTATATATCCTCAGTCTATGAAATACTGTTCTAGTTGAAATAGTTTTGTCTTCTGTTATGATACACAACTTTTGCTTTTTCATATCTTTCCTTTCCTTCATTGCCCACTCATGCTGCAAGGGAATTTTTGCTTTAGCCACCTGACAGCTAACATATTTGACAAACTCAAGTCCCTTGTTTTATATATTTGGGATTTTTCCAGCTGATTAAAGAGCAACATTTTATTCCAAGAGTGGACCCCTCATTGTGCTCTACATGGTATTCAAGGGTGATGTGCAACAAACAGCATTGCCAGTCTGGGTATTATAGTCTGCACAATTGCATTTACAGAGTGCTTCATTTAGGGGATGATCATATGGTGTACATCAGCTTTAGTCATTTTTTTCTGACGGATGACTCACTTTGCTATCTGCAGAGACTACTGTTCTGTTTCTCTTGTCAATGCATACATAACCTTACATTCTGATGTCACACTAGCAAGGTCAACAAAATGAAACTGTATTTTAGCTTGCCAGAGGAACTATTTTTCTGCTTTCTCTCCACATGGCTCACGTTACTAAGACACATTGCACCTGTTGTACAGTGTGCATAATCGTTTGCATATACGTTAATGGACTTTTCTTCCTTTGTTCTTGTCATAGCTGTTAATCTTTGCTACTTTATTGCTTTTATTGTGTATGTACTGTCTTCATGAAACCTGTTAAGATCAACACAATGAAGCAGTGAAGTAAATAAAGTCAAGTAACTGTACAGCTGTGTTTCCCCTTATGGTCACTAGATTTGCTGGGCTATCATTTCATGAGCTTTTTTTCTTCTTGTTGCATTTTCTGGTAGGTATTCCCAGTCATGTGATTCTGTACTGTACTTTTTTAACAAATTGTTATCATTACTTTAAATTTTATATTTAAGTACCATCTCATGTGTACACGATACTGCATCACAGTAAGTGGGTGGGTAGAAGGGTGGATAGTATGAATGTTACAAGCAGGTCTGCTCTAAGAAAAAAAACACTCATACACAGCAGAAATTAATGATTATCTTCAAAATAGCTTAAATAAATTTGAATCCGTGCTGTTATTAGAAGCACTGAAAAAATGACAGTATCATTATTTGTAACACTAAAAAATAAAAATATAAACAAATGTTTAAAACAAATGCTTCACAGAGCACATGACCCGAAGTATACAAACTTGAATATATGTGTTCCAAAAGAACAGAGTTCATAACTTCAATCCTCACAGTGAGAGCAAACCACTCTGCTCAACAAAAACAGATACAGATTATTTTCTAGAAGAGTCTGAAATCTTTTAAACTGAAAAACTATAAGTGACATAATAGTTATCTGGTGCACGTAAATGTAAAAATGAATGAATTTCAAAATATCATTGCCTTTCAATCAGCAGTCAGCATTTACCCTTTGACAGTCTTTCAATAACATTTTAAGTAAGTTTCTTGAATAATAAATGGGTAAGTGCACAAAGCATTTATGCGAATATAAAACATAAGAGTTCTGTTTTATCCATTCTTATCCCTTTTTGAATTTGCACTCACTATGTCTATCACATTAAAAAAAAAAAACAAAGGGGTCTGCAGAGTTTGCCGAGACAGCATTTTCATGCAGCTTCTCTGCACAGGGTAGACTTCTCTTCAACACGTCATTCACAAGTTCAATGCTGCCATTAGGATACTATGTAAAGCTGACCAACTGCATATATACCATGCGCATTGGTTTATTCTCACAATTTGTAAACTGTCATTTCTTCTTTGTTTGTCTTTCATTTGTCAAACGTTTTAGTTACTAATTTATCTATGGCAGCTTTCTACTTACCCTGCAGTCTTCTCCAAAGAAATCAGTGCAGATTCATTTGTAACACCTTCATTGTTAGAATACTTGTGTTTATACATCCACGCACCAATCACTAATTACTTTACAACAGCTGAGACCTAAAAAACACATATATATTATATATGTGGCTCCATACTGTCAAGGCACCTACAATGAAATGTGTGCAGCTATGTGAATATTTGAAACAGGCTGCACCATTTAAAACCACTGGGAACTGTTTTGCTGATGTTCTTCGTGTTTCACTGTTGCAGTCATTACATTAGGGTAATCTGCTGGCAGGTTGCCTTCAGTCGGCCTGATTAACAAAGTCTTGGGTCCTGCATCAGTTGCTGTCCCTTCTTCCATGATGTCAGGTTGTCAGGGGTATAAAACATGCAGCCAATGCCATTACATCAGTCTTTCTTGCCTTGCAGTGCCCGAAGCAGAAGCAGTTCGCAAGTGCCGGTCGGCCGACTCCTGAAATTTTCATTTTCGAGTTTCAGAACCGAAGTCTTCAACTTAAAGCTAAGTACCCCGTTGGTGAAACTTTTTCTTGCTCCTTACCAATGTCAGTAAAAGTTAATAATTGCATTACTTGTGGAAAGCAATTACCTCATAAAGATTTTCATTCGTACAGTATTCCTTGCCTAGGCCCCGACCACGATGTTCCTTGCTGTCGGTTTTGTGCTTTATTTAATCAGTGCACTATCCATCGTCGGTATATTTTTGCCTCTAAATATTTCAGTTCTCAGTTTAACTATCCAGAAATGTCATGGGTTAGCCATCAGACTACCGGGATTCTGAAAAAATGCAAAGATAAAGACAGAGACAGGCCACCGAGGTCCAAAACTGCTGACGACACTTCTCCTAAGCCAGTCGCCAGTTCACCGGTACTCAGTGAGGTGCTTTTGCAGCCCCTGATACCCGCTACTTCTTATTCACAGGCCTCTACTGAGACCCATTTGGAGTCCAGTATGCCGCAAGATGCTTCAGCTATGGAATGCACGGAGGTCTCTACCTTGGATGGATCCAGAGCCGCTGTGCAGGCACCGGCTTCTGAGGGTGTATTCAGGCCTACAGGCTTGCATATTAAATCAACACCGCCTTGAATACTAAGGCCTACATCTCGATCCATGTCTAAAAAAATGATGCCCAGGCCACATGTTCAGGCCCCTATGCCTAAAAACAAATGATAAAAATGGCTGAAGATCTAATTACTCTAATCAGGGGCAGTCAACCCCCCCAAGAGGCCTACGGCTGAGCTTGATTATGAATCTTCTGATCAGGATTCTGTTTCTTCTGACTCCTATAATGACCTGGATTTGTCCATACCTACTTATGAGGACTCTGATCAGAAGATTCCATTCCCTCTGTTTCCCCTACTGAGGATTTTTCTTTTGGGGAAACTTTACATACTTTAAGGGAGCATTTTTACTGGGAAAGCCAGGAATTTTCTGATTCAAAAAAGAGGCTTAGGGATTTCCTTCTTCTACCTCAGCATAGACATTTGGCTATACCTCCTGTACTAGACATTGTTGATGAAGTGTTCTTGGAATCCAGTTTGGCCCCTAATTCCCTGCCTCCAGCTCCTAGTAAACCTGACAGATACTACAGGGTTCCTGAGTCCCACAAGTTCCTTTTCAAAAATCCTGTTGCAGAACCAGAAACCATTTCTCAGGGGCCCAAGGGCATTAAGGCTTCTACTGCTAAAAATCCTACCCCTTCTGATAGACACTCCAGGGTGCTGGATAGATGGGGTAAAAAGGTTTATACTTCTGCAACCTTGACAATCAGAGCTTTAAACTGCCAATTTCATATGTTAAAATATCAACAGCATATTATTGGACTGCTTAAACAGAAAATGATGTTGATTCCTGACTGTGTGGAAAAATAAAGATTTACAGGATTTAATGCATTCTGCTGAACAAGTTGGAAAACCTACTTTGCAATGTGGTTTTGATTCTTTAGAGGCCTCCTGCAGGGCTGCTGTTACTGGGTCTGTGCTTAGAAGGCACGCTTGGCTTAAGGAACAAACTTTGCCTGATCATGTTAAAGCTAAATTGTTGGATGCTCCTTTAAATCTGGACCACCCGTTTGGCAATAAGGCTGAAGAAGTTCTAAAAAAGATGGAAGATAAAGCTAAATCTATGCAAACTGTTAAATATTTCTTACAAGTGCAACCTCCAAGATTTAGTAGGCACTAGCCTACTAAGAAATGGTCCTTTCCAGCCCCTTCCAGATCCTCTCAAGCCAAACCCAGACACAGCAAAAACCCCAGGTTTCAGTCCCAGGGAGCTCTCAAAACTAAGCAGTGGGGGGGGGGGCCTCCACTTCCAATTCTGGAAATAACAAGACACCCCCCTATGGTAAATAGTCTCAATGACTTCCTTTTAAAATTACCAAGCACTTATCTTTTAACCGCCCCTTTGGGGGTAAAGATTGCTCTTCATGCAAAGAACTGGGAACTCATAACCAAGGACAAATGGGTTTTAAATATAGTGTCCCAGGGATACAGATTTCATTTCCACACATTGCCAACACCAAACGGGTGGCCAGACCTGTCCCCAAATCAGTGTGCAGAGGCTCAAAAACAAGTACTTTCACTTTTAAACATGGGGGCTATTCAACTGGTACCAGAAGAGGAAAAGGGACAAGGTTTCTTCTGGTACCCAGAAAAGACAAATCATGGCGTCCAATCCTGGACCTGTCTACTCTAAACACTTTTCTGGAAATTCCAAAATTCAAGATGCTAACTCTTCACCAGTTACTTCCTATGCTAGGCAAAGATGCCTGGTTGGCAACTCTAGATTTAAAAGAGGCATACCTGCACATCCCAATCAGGGAATCTTGCTTCAAAGCAGGCTACTTGCATTATCAGTTCTCTGCATTGCCCTTTGGCTTGTCTACTGTGCCCAGGATATTCACAAAGTGCCTGGCTCCAGTTATTGCATTTTGCAGGCAAAAAAAATATTCAAATATATCCATACCTGGATGATTGTCTAATTCAGGCAGAAAACAAGGGCATACTTCTAAATCATATGGCGTTTGTAAAATGGGTTCTAACTTGTCACAACTGGTACCCTGTCAACAGATTACATTCCTGGGTGCAAGCTTGAATACAACTGCCCAGATGGTTTTCCTCATGCCAGAGAAGCAAATTCATTTGATAAATTACTTCAAACAAGTAGCCACAAAAACCCTGCTATCTGCAAGACAAATACTGCAAACCTTGGGGTTCATGGCCTCCTGCATTCTTCTAATTCCATATGCAAGACTGCATATGAGGACCCTACAGTGGTATCTAAAAAGTCTATGGAGTCAACATTGTCACAGCCTGGAAACAATGATTCCTATCATACCTTGCCTATGCCTGGAGTTCCTATGGTGGGCAGAGGCCTGCCACCAAAACAAGGGACTACCATTCACACTACCCTCTGCCACCCAAACCCTAATTACAGATGCATCAGACTATGCATGGGGGGCTCACCTGGCAAGAAAGTACATTCAGGGCAAATGGAATCCCAATCAAATGCACCTACATATCAATCAAAAAGAAATGTTCACTGTACAGAATGCTCTGATAGCCTTCAAGGACTACATTCTTCCAGGACAACTAATGGTAAAGACGGACAACACCATGGTTATGTGGTACGTAAACAAGCAGGGGGGTACACATTCCTTCCCCCTCTGCAGACTAGCCATGGCATTGTGGAACACAGCCTTGAGCTACCAAGTGCACCTACAAGCTCAATTCCTGCTAGGAAAATTGGATACACTGGCAGATGGACTAAGCAGAAACCTCATGGACCCACACAAGTGGAAACTGGAACCACGGATTTTCAACATGTTGACAAGTGAATGGGGGAGCCAAGACATAGATCTATTTGCCTCCCCCCAGAACTACCAGTTGGACAAGTTTTGCACAAGGACTCCCCACAAACAAGCCTGGAAAGTGGATGCTCTGTCCTTCAGCTGGAAAAACCTATCAGTCTACACCTTTCCCCATCTGCCTCTGCTCTCCAAAGTTCTACTAAAAGTCAAACAGGACAAACCAAGGATGATTTTACTTGCTCCAGACTGGCCGTGCCAACACTGGTACCCCATCCTGCACAGTGTGTCGCAAATATCTCCATGGCACCTGCCTCAGACCCCTTCCCTGCTGTCTCAGCAGGAGAGCCAAATTCTGCATCCTCAGCTTTCAACATTGAACCTTGTAGCCTGGCTGATCACTTAAATTCACCCTTATCATCCCTCAGAAAACTTATAAGGCATGTCATCTTGGAGGCGAGAAGACCTAGTACTAGAAAATCTTATGCTGACAAATGGAAAAGATTCTGTGCCTGGAACCAATCTTTAGGGATGAGCACAGCAGCACCCAATTTACCTCAGATTTTACAATACTTAACTGAGATGCTTCACAAGGGCCTGTATTTTTCCTGCATTAAAATCCATGCCTCAGCCATTTCAGCTCACTATAACACAGAACCACCCCTCTTCTCTCATCCTCTGCTCAAGCAGTATCTCAGAGGGGCAAAAAACTTGAGACCACCCAGGAGAGCTCCTACCCCTGCCTGGGACCTTAACTTGGTTTTGGAGAATCTCACTCTACCTCCTTTCTAGCCAGCTGCTACTGCAGGCTTAAAATTTCTTTCCTGGAAAACAGCCTTCCTTTTAGCAATCGCTTCAGCTAGAAGGATATCTGAATTACAGGTCCTTATGGCAGTGGAGCCTTTCATCATCTTTCATGCGGACAGGGTATCTCTCAGGATCAATCCATCCTTTATGCCCAAGGTGGTTTCCAGTGTGGCTCTTAATTAGTCCATTCATTTGCCAACCTTCTTTCCCAGTCCACGAACAAAGGGGAAGAGATTCCGCATTCCTTGGATGTGCACAGACAACTTAGATTCTACTTGGACAGGACTAAATCTCGAAGAAAATCTGAACAATTGCTGCTAGCATTTGCTGCAGGGGCAGAGGGGAAGGCTATTTTAAAACAAACCATTTATAAATGGATAAGCCATTGCATTAATTTCTGCTATAAGCACCATGGAAAACCTATCCCCCAGGGGATCAGATCTCACTCCACCAGGGCTGCATCTACTTCTGCAGCTTTTCTCAGAGGTGTTCCTACCAGGGATATCCTAGAAGCTGCTACCTGGACTTCTGTATATACTTTCACCAAGCATTATCATTTATCAATTTTCTCTAAATCCAGAGCTGGCTTTGCCACTGCTGTCATGCAGGGCCTTATAGCTTGCCCTAATGCTGTATAAACTCCTCCTCCCAACCATAGCTTTGGGAATCTACCCAAATGTAATGACTGCAACAGTGAAACACGAAGAACATATTACAGTTGTGTACACTTACCATAAATGTAGATGTTCGAGTGTATTCACTGTTGCAGTCCTGGTTACCCTCCCTCCAGCCCCCTAGTTTTTCTGGCTATACCTCTACTTTCCTTTACTATGCTTAAAAGCCTTTTTGGTGTATTTGCTTTTGGTTGGAGGTATACTTTTGTGTGTTTGTGTTTATTTGCTCCCCGTTAGGGGGGGCTCCTGACATCTGAGGCAAGAAAAACTGATGTAGTGGAGTTGGCTGCATGTTTTATACCCCTGATGACCTGACGTCATGGAAGAAGGGACAGCAACCGACGCTGGACCCAAGACTTTGTTAATCAGGCTGACTGAATGCAACCTGCCAGCAGATTACCCTAATGTAAGTTCTGCAACAGTGAATACACTCGAACATCTACATTTATGGTAAGTGTACACAACTGTTCTTTTTATTCCTGCAATCATAATGTGTGCTCTAAATCTAAGATGCATGAACTGACATATATCATCCTGTTTTCCTGTATGCAATTTCAGCTAAGTGCGCTTTGTCCTGTAGCATGGATTTGCTATATGTGGATTTTAGAAAACATCCTGGGGTACTCAAAATGGTATGCAGTCCTTAGAACACCCATGTTTTTTTCTGCTTATCTGGTCTTCACATGAACTTAAAAGATAAATCACAGTGTGAGACATCAGTTTCTATTCACAATGAAAACTGCCAAAACTCTAAAAGGCTTTTGTAAAATTTTGATTTATTTAGTTTTATTCTGGTAAGGAAACTGGTCCAAGTTTGATTCCTTTAGCCACAATATGAACCAGAAAACCAAGGGTAAAATGAAATCTCTCTCTGTCTATATAATCTATCTATCTATCTATCTATCTATCTATCTATCTATCTATCTATCTATCTATGTACCTACCTATTAGAAATTTCAGCACTACCCTTTCAACATCCCTGTTTTTAGGACATGAAATGAACCAGAAGTAGGTAGAGAAAATACATATTGACAAGGAAAAAACATAAAAGTTCTCAGACAGATACACTGTTTTTTCATAGGTTCATAGGTGTTTAGTAGACTAATGACCACAAGTGCCTTTTTAAGCCTAGCCATGCATCCCAAATCACTGACACATTCTGGTACCCTTGATAAGTGTAAGCAAGGGCTTGGGAGATGAAACATTTACAAGCAGGGACCTGGGAGAATGAAGCACTTACAGGTTGCCTGTGTCTATTACAGACATAGGTGGCAAGCCAGGGATGAATTTCAGGTTCACCATCCAATTGTCCAAGTTACACTTGAATTGGGTTAGGCAGGAACTCTGCTTCACATGGATGGAGAGCCTGTTCCAAAGATGAGGTAGTCTCTGGGTTACATACTGGTCTATCCAGCAGGTCCTGTTTATGTCACATGCAAGGTTTAAGTCTTTGGAATGGGTAATTCTAGTACTGTTTGTTTGCTGATATGCAGGAGGTCCATCAGAGTGGAGTCTGACAATGCCTTGTATTCCAAGCATAGGTCTCCCCTCTTTAGCCCATAAGAGACAGAATACAGGGATAGTGCCTTCAGATGGTCTGCATGGGACATTTTACTTATGCCCTGTATTCTTTTAATGAGTATTCTTTAGTTTCATTTTTTTTTCAAGTTAAAAGTTCTGATAAATCTCAAATTATGACTTTCTGAAAATTGGAAAATATGAATTTTTTCATGTAATTTGCTTATTTTGGACTAGACCAGTCTTTTACCATTATTTGCATTATTTTTTTATTTTTATTACTTATAATATTGTAAGTTAAATGAGGTATTCTGTATTTAGAATCAGCTTTTATTTGTTGTGTATCTATAAATGCACTAACATTTATAATGGAATCATAGTAATGACTGCAGTAAGTGCATACTTTATCCTCAAGCACATCTAGAACTAGTTATATTAACACATCTTGCAAAATCATAATTGGCTGCTAGTTGTAGCCAGTTGTGTATTCATGATCTTGATTCCCAACTGCCATTGTTTTCAGAGCCTTAGTCTAGATTATCTAAATGCCACTATGTAAAGTAGTAAATCATGATGCAAATAAACTCCATACAGTCAAATACTGAAGAAGTCCTATTCCAAATGGATAAACAAATAGTATATGGTTCATGAGCACAGACAGTTGCACGTGTCCAGACCATGGAAGACTGTTTGGCCATCATCTAAAGGTATGGCAAATGGTATGAGTTTTGCATGGGAAGAAAACAATAGTCAAGACAGACTACAAACCAATCTAAATGTTTTTTTTTATAGTGACTACTGCTTATATCTAAAACAACTCATCTTTCTATTTGTAAGTATGTATACATGAACATACAAAAATATGAAAATATACATAAAATGCAATAACAAGCAATCCTAACAAAACAAGGGCAAACATACTTTCTTTGGAATGGCATCTTACACTTATGTACCACTGGAATCCAGTGCATGACTTTTCTATGTATTTTCTACATTGTTCATTGCAAACTATTCCATTACTTATTGTTCTCCTACTTTGCATTGTTATTTACCATTGCATTTTTAATAGTATATTACTCTGTGTCTTTTACTTTGTAATGTGTTTGACCATTGTATTAATAACAGTATATGAAGCTTTTCTCCCTGGGCCACCCAGTTGGACATTCCCAGTAACCAAATGTCAAATAAAAAAATAACTAAATAAATAAATTATACTAGCCATCACTGAGACTACAGATAGTGGTATTCATCTTGCAGATATTAAAGAAAATAGTGACATTTATAAATCGATGCATGCAATTTTTGCACTGTAACATAGCTACATAAAAATACATCTTGGATGTGCTATTGACAATGATTTTCAGGTATTCTCTAGATCATAAAATAATGAAAATATAAATATAACAATAAAAAAATAAAAAGTAGAAATATAATGTGTTTTTATACCTTGCATAGATTAAGAATGAGTATTTCCATATGCATTTTATATGCACATCTATTTGATTTCACCATTAGGGTAGTTTAATGTAATTGTTCATATGTGTAAATATTGCATTTTTATTATTATATTTATATTTTCATTACTTTATGATCTAGCATCTATATTCAATAGTTGTAGATGCATTTTGAAAATTGCAGCCTTGATCGTATTTGCTTACGAATAGTAGAAATAGAATTGTACTGTCATATTTAGTACAGAACAGAAAGAGTTAATTTTTCCAGCCAATGTCACCACAGCGTGTGTGCTGATTGGCTAAGCACTTCCTTGTGGTTTTATTTTAAGTAAAAGTTTATGCCTTTGTATTATGCATCTGAAGAAGTTTAAGTTAATAAACAAAAAGCGCTTCATGCACTTTCTCACTACCTGATTCCTTTCCAGAGCCGTTTTTTATTCATTTGAAAAGTTTAAATATATTTAATAATAAATGAACATGAAAATACTAAATATCTATTTACAATAAACACCATAGTTTCAATCACAGGAATTATTAAAACAACACAGATGAATAGATTCATACAGATACCAAAAAACAGTACTTAACTAATCTCACTATATTTTCCTGACTGATCTAAAGAATTAAATGTAGCAGAAAACATTCTAAAACAGTCCTGGATAGTCTCAAAAATAAAATTCTATATAAGTTAAAAACACTTTATTAGATTAAGCACTTTCGGCCACACACCCGTGGGCTTCATGAGAATATACAATACTCATTGAAATACCCACATTTATACAAATTGTAAAGAATTTCTATTCCCTGGTCACTTACTAGAGCAAGGCATGATAAAGTAGGTGAAGGGTCCTTCTTTGTCAGGTTCCAAAAATAGAGTGCTCTGAGACTTTAGTCTCATCGAATATTAAAACATAATTTTGTGATGGATTACAGAACGACATCGCACACATCTGGTCATCTGA
Source organism: Protopterus annectens (assembly GCF_019279795.1). Taxonomy (NCBI): domain Eukaryota; kingdom Metazoa; phylum Chordata; order Ceratodontiformes; family Protopteridae; genus Protopterus; species Protopterus annectens. The sequence continues at coordinate 101,406,267 of NC_056736.1, forward strand.
TTCTGGTTCTATGCTACCCCCTTTGCTAAAAACTGAAGCAGAATTTGGCACATATGTGTTACCATGCACACAGACAGAGCTTTGCTATCAAACCATAAAAAACTTTCACTCTTCCTACAGGAGCTAAAAAAAATTCTCTAGCACAGACATTTAGTCTCTGGCTGCAATCAGAACAGTAAGATATATTTTTTATGGCCTAAATTAAGTAGTTTAAATTCTTACTAATTTTCAATGGTAGCTGGACTGAGATTCACGTCTTCTCTTCCTCTATCCTCTGATAACACATATACATTTCATCACTTACAATACAGTCAGGACCCACTTTTGGTACATTTTTAACACAAGCAGCTTTACAAATAATTTTTTTAACAAAAGCATTTGTGCAAATCAGTTTGATATACAGATTATATATAATTCTTTAGAAAACTCCAGCTAGCCATGCTGGCATATGTTACACATCTACTGCCCTACTTCTCCTGGCATAGCTGGCAACACCTCACATTATCACGTATGTAAATATGTATCAGGTATCAATATGTAAGTAATTTGTAAATATGCATCATTGTTTAAATTTTATATTATCTGCATCTTCTTTAATATAACTCTTGTTATATGTCTCATATTAGTAATGTAATATATATGAATTATAGGTATCAGACAATGTGTATAATACTGCCTTGTCAAATGCATTATTTTGTCATACACTTTTGTTTTGCACAATTTAACTTATCTTTCTGGGCCTACATTGAAAAGGGTCAGAAACAGCCAGTCATACTGTCTTGGTAAGCAAAAGCAAGCAAATAAATAAATACATAAATAAATAAATGCATTTGTTCAGTGCCAGGTAAGTTGTAGTACCTGCACCACTACATCAACATGCTGCAATGGACCCATAAAGCCAACCTATTACAAAATGCAACAAACAAGGCAGGAATGTGATACTTTAGGCAGGTGTGTACACAGAGCTAGAGAATATTGTGAGTTCATGCCATATGTGCACTATGCTTCATAAGAACCAAAGCAAAGGAAGAGATGATATCACATGAAATATCAGTTTGGCAAAGGATATGAATAACATCTTACTGGTTTCATTTTTGACAGATACAATATCTTGTCTGAAAAAACAAATACTCAAGCAGTATTCCACAGACTTTTATTTCAGAAAAAAAGTCTCAGTTCAGAAGCCAAGAGTTTAAACATTCTGTGGCTGTGTGTGACTTCTGCTATACTGCAATGGGTCTAAAAAACACCTTTTAGCTCATAGGAAACTGGAGTGGACCACTCAAAGTATAAAAAGT
>NC_056736.1:101412564-101460064 GCF_019279795.1 Protopterus annectens
CCAGTAATTGTCATAAAAAGAACAATTAGATGGACTGGTTATAAATAATTCATGGGTTAAAATGTACTTGATCACAGTTTGTTTAAAACCATCCCTTGTAATTTTGGATCCATCAAGCCAATTTTGGATAATGAATAGTTCAATCAGTGAAAATAGTGTGATTAAGATATGAATGTCTCTTTGTGTTAATCCATTCAGAGGGATATGCAATAATGCAAATTCCCAAGATAGTGTAGATTTCTCATAACACATTTTTTCTACTTTAACTTTTAGCATGCATCATAATTTATATGATAAGTTACAACTCCATAAGATATGTAATAAATCAGCTCTTTGAAATTTGCAAAAGGAACAGTCTGTTAATAAATTAGGGTAACATTTATTAAGAATGGTTGGGATTAGATATGCGTTGCTGATTATCATTAGCTGTGAATAGAGGAGTTTTTTTCATAGGCAAAAATTTAGAAGTTAGATGATTAATAGATTGAATTTCTTCATTATGTGTGATTGTTGTGTTTAGATTGGTCCAGTGTTTGGAAAAGATAATGGATTTTTGACATTTTAATGATGTAAATAGTCTATATGTATTTGACAATTTTTCATAATTGATTACATATTGCTATACTAGCATAATTTATACTATACTCATTTAGAATTATTAAAATTAATTCTCTTATTTGTCTCAATATGACAGTATATATTTTGGGAATATTTAAGGTTTTCCTTAAGCTGCTACTTGAAAGATTTCACTTTATATAAAAGTTTATGATCGATTCATCCTTGAGAATAGGATAATTAAAAAGATTTAGGATTCTATTATTGAGCTTTAAGTTAGGGTTTACATGAGGTGGTTGTAATAACATAAATAAAAATTTAAGTCAATCGTGTCTATTAGATGTTGAAGAGTCTTTGTCCTGTGTGTTAAGAAATTATGCAGTTTAAGATTTTTGAAATGTTCTTTTTTAATAAAAGGTAAAACTTCTGGGTTACAGTCTACCATATTTTAACCCAAGTAGAGCTCCATAAAGTTGATTTGAGATTATATTCTGATATTTGAATTATCTTATTAGAATTTACTATATCATAATACAATTTAAAATCAGGAAGACTCAACCCACCAAGGCTTTTAGGATAAATTAGTTTTTTTGTATCCAACCCTATTCGAATTTGGGGACCATATGAATTTAGAAAGTTTAGTAATGATATTACGAAAAAAAAAATTGATTGTTAGATTGACCGAATTAAACTGAAACAATAACTTACATAGTATATTCATCTTGATGATAGTTATTTTTGGAAAGCAACACATTAAGTTTATTCCAGTTTATAATATCATTTTCAAAAATTGTTCAGATTTTTCCTAGTTATTTTTAAAGAGCAATGTAGAGTTGTGATAGAAACTTATAGTTAGATACATTGGTGAGCTATTAATCTTAATTAATGACTCAGGAATAAGATAAAGCAAGTTATAGTTAGGATTAACAGGGAAGATGGAGGATTTAAGTAAGTTTAGTTTATAACTAGAGATTTTCCAATGAGTGACCTCCCAAACCTCCTGTAATAGAGGTACATGGGATATATGCAAATGACCCTTATGAACAACCCTGTGTTTCTTATGCTTAGTCAAACACTCTGCTTGTGCTATGCTGACAAGGTCATAACAAGGCCGAAATATGCATATCCATAGCTAGTAGGGTTTAGCTTTATTGGCCTTAAATTGTCCATTAAAACAACTTCAAATGTAAAAGTCATGGGCAATCAGAATCGCCATATAGCTGAAACACCTGATGTTCATAAGGGTCATTTGCATATATCCCATGTGCCTCTGTTACAGGAGGTTTGGGAGGTCACTCATTGGAAGTTCTAGCTTGGCTGGAGTTTTCATTTAGTTTTTACTGATTGGGTTTTCAGTGTGACCTTCTCACTCTTTGTTATAACTAGAGAATTTGGAAAAAATATCAGCATAATGTAAAATATTTGGCAAATCCATATTAGGTAAAGTAAAATAGAGATTTAGATAATCAGCAAAGGCAGTTAAGGGTATAGAAATCTTACAAATTTCTGGGATTAAATGGGAAGTTTTTTACTGTTATCAAAAATAGTGGTTCTGCATAAAGACTGATTAAATAAGGTGAAAGGAGGCAACCTTGTCTTATGCCATTGATTATCTTAATTGGGGAGGAGGAAATGTTATTAATAAACAGAGATGTATTGACATCTACTCTACTCTCTACCCTCTACTCGTCACTCATTAGACCCATCATAGAGTACAATGCCACGTTTGGGATGTACCTCACAAGACACTTCCAACAGCTGGAAAGACCACAAAAGTATCTCACCAAGAGGATTACTGGCCTCAAACATATGTCCTATGCAGCCCAACTGATAAAACTCTGGCTGTATTCAGTGGCATATCGCTTACTCAGAGGTGATCTCTGCCTGACTTACAAAGCCATGTCCAACTCAGAATTGATGGACATGCTCCACCTAAAGAAATCCAAGTCACTGTGAGCCATGCACTCTAGTGAGCTAAACCTTGCCACAACAATAAATAGAACATGCTGGAGGGATAGATTCCTGTCACAGAGACTCCCCATGCTTTGGAACAAAATTCCAAATTACATCAGGCTGAGCCCCTCACTAACACGCTTCAAGAGAAACCTTGACAAGTGGATTGGTAACAGAAAATACACCTCTGGGATCACTTCATTGGCTCTGCTTGACAGAGGATCAGTTAATTAATCAATGGGGCGGCGAAAGCCGACACACTCTGGCTAGGCTTATAAATATACTTGGGCAGATAGTCTAGTACTTACCTATTTACCTATGAACCTATGAACCTAAATAAAGAGTTTTTATTAAATTAAGGAAAGGAAGTGGGAAACCAAAATGTGGCAAAACTGTGAAGAAAAAAAAACTTAAGTTCAGTCTTTCAAATGCTTTTGGGGCATCCAATGTAAGTAAAAACATGAATAAATTGTGATGTTTAGAAAGTGTAATTAGAGCTTTTAATGTTAGTGTATGGTCACAAGTTTGCCTGGATTGCATGAAGCCGAACTGAAAGGGAGAATTATTTGTGGTAATTAGAGCAAAACACTTGATATCGACATTTATAAGTGAGGTCCACATTTGATTTAGGTATAAGAATAATTTTGGAATTATTAAGATAAAGGTCAGAGATAACATTTTTATCAAGATAGTTATATACATATAATAAATGTTTGGAAATCTACTAAGCAAAGGTTTTACAGAAATCAAATATTAGCCTGTGCAGACCCAGTGCTTTATCAGATTTAAGGTTTTTAATAATATATAAGATTTCTTGTTAGTTAAAGGGTGCAGTGATAGTATTTTATTGTTCTTTATTAATTTCTGGGAATGTTACATTTTCTAAGAACTTGCCTAGTTCCTCAGCATAACAATTAAGATAATATTTTCTGTAAAGGTTTGTATAAATTTGCACAAGAATTTCCATGATCTCCTCTCTAGTTTTATAACTTTTGTTCTGATATTGGATTTCAGTTTTCAACAGTGGAATGTTATAAATTTTTATAATTCTTGCAAAAATTTAGAAGGTATTTTCATTTCATAAAATGATTGCTGTTTGATATTCAAGAAATAGTTATTTTTGGAGGTGAGCTATACATTTCACAGTTTCATCTGTGAAGTTAGTTTGTAAGTCATGTTTTAATTTATAAATTTTATCTTTAAGTTCCAATTCTTTGAGATTAAATAACTTTTTATAGTACACAGCTTTAATTATAAATAAGCATCTAACTTAGGCTTTGAGAGCAGCCCATTGAATGTCAAGAGAAATTTGAGAATGTAAGTCATTATGTAGAAAATTGTCCAAAAGATAAGAAATTTCCTTTTAATATCTTGTTTTCAGAGTAGGTTAGGATTTAATGTCCAGTTGTTAACTCTTTTTTTGTTTTGAGAAAAGATGACAAATTAATAATGACAGAAAATTTTGAGTGGTCTGTGATATCTGTTCTATATGAAATGTATAATCAAAATGTAAGAAGACTTCAGATATCAAAAAAGAAGTCAATCCTGGACCACGATTTATGACACGAAGAATAGTAAGTAAAGTTTTGAGTTAAAAACATTATTACTTTGAAGACTAAAAAGATCAAATAGATTAAAGTTTGATTTTAGATAAGCAATGGCCTTAACCACATGATACTTGTAAGATTTACCCTTATTTCTTCTGTCTAGATTAAGTTCTGGCACTGCATTCTAGTCCCCACCAACAACATAATAATGTTTGGGGAAAAGGTTTAATAGTTTATATAGAGACATAATAAAGGTTTGCTGTCCATTACAGGAAGCATAAGTGTTTAACAATAACACAGGTTTATCCAAAAACTTGTTTTTAAGATTTAAATAGCACCATCTTCCATCAGAATCAGAATTAGAATAAGTTATTGAATCTTTTAAAGATTTTTTTGAAGTTGCTCATTGCCAAATGACATGTAATATATACTGCAAATATATATTATTTAGTTTTATAAGCCCTTTTTCGGTGTGTGTGTGTGTGTGTGTGTGTGTGTGTGTGTGTGTGTGTGTGTGTGTGTGTGTGTGTGTGTGTGTGTGGTACGATAATTGTGCTTTTGTTAAGAGTAAAGGTAGCAAAGGGTGAAGGCTAGAGATGGCAAAGGGCAGCAAGCAGATAGGACAACAAAAGATGAAGAGACAAGGACTGTGCAGGACAGGGGTAAATAAGTTAAATATACCTCAAAGGTTTTGACCCCATTTTTCTGCTATTAATGATACATATCATTGCATTAGTAAGGACATCCACTGAAAATGTCTAACTACGAGGGACCACTAAGAAGACATATATCTGAGATATGTAGCACATTTGAAGAATGGATACCAAACAGCTTAAAACAGCCATTCATTTACCTGTATTACAGTTATGTGTGTCATGTATTAAGGTTTTGACAAGGTAGTAGGTTGGAAATGTGAAAATAGAACCTAGAGTGAAAGTGTAAGCACATACTGGGTAGCCTTCCATAAAACCAAACATGATAGTTGATGGTCTCAGGCAAAAATTGTGTTAGTTTACCTCTTTCGGCCTATGAATTAGTTTACAGGACTTTATCAAAACTAGTAATTGTAACCGGAAACTAGAAATTAAAACTTGTGCATATTAACTGAAAATGGCAGGAATAAGGGGATTGGGCACCAATAAAAACATAATAATAAAAATATATAAAATAAATAGAAATAAATAGCAATTAATAAAACACTTTTTGTACCAACAGTACACCAAATAAATAGTACACAGTACATTACTTAATAGCATAGGAATGTAATTTTAAGACAGTATATAATGAGCAGTGATTGGTCAATCCTGGAAATATAAAAGCATTCAGATGTAGCTACCACATTCGTTTTTTATACTATAACAAAGATTCCCAGGGACCTCCTGTTTCATTTAAAATGTCTTTGTCAATAACATTAAACATAAATTTCTTAAAATCTGAACATATTATTGAGTGCTTAAACAAGACATTTATATCTGTATTTTTAATGTCTTGAAAATGTTCATAAATTCTATTTTTTTAAGAATCTCCCAGTTTTACCTATATAAAAAGCATCTCACTAAGTTACACAAATTACTGATTTTGAGAATTCAGTTACAAACACAACTGGAAGGAAAATAAATATACTTATCAAAACCAACAACAGCAATGCTGATACTATAATAAATATACAGACACAGTTCATCATTCTTCTTGTGGCCAAAAAACTAAGAGAAGGTGTGCCTTCAAAAATATTTTTTCCAATTCTTACCTCTTCCAAAACTATGTTTCACCGTGAGCCTGAAATATCCATAAACTCATCACTAAAAACCTATTCCTAATTCTCAACTAAAATTGTACTAATGCATGTTGAATCTATTCAAAAGGCTATAATGAAGGAATTCTTGACAGCCTTACTGTTTTTAACCCACATCAGTGTGTACACTATACCCAGACAGAATAGGTCTAAATTTTGTATCTACTCTGTAAAATGTTATTAACAGTGACAATGGCAACATTTTTAGTACACATTACTTGCACAAAGAATTTCTTTAAAAAAATCTCACTTAAAAATACAATATTTCCAGAAATTAACCTAGATAAATAAATCAGCATGCACTTAATAAGACTCTTTTTTTATGACTTATAGGCTGACAACTTGACAAATATAAATGTTGTTGTTTGTCTTTCAGCTTTTTCCCAGTTAGGAGTCGCCACAGCGGAACTCCGGTCCACTAATGATTGGCAGATTTTTACGAACGCCGAGGTGCCAGCTCAACGTTCAACCTTCAACAAACGAATGCCCATTTAAGCATGTCTTTCGAATGCCCACCCAACCGCGGGGAGGACATGCAGACTCCACACAGAAGGCACTCCCCGCACTCCAGCCGAGAATAGAATGGGAGAACCTCTTGCTGTGAGGCAACAATGCTACCGCTGCACCTAAGAATATAAAAATGTTTATTTCCTAAAATTAGTGGGCAGAAGATGTTGAAAAGAGAACTGTTTAGTAGCCAATACATCTAAATAATGAATAGTGCTGAGTGAGCATTCAAATAAAAGCTCTAAAAATAGTTGTGTACTCCAAAAAGTCAAAAAAGCCATGCAACAAACATTGTGAATCTGTCAATAACAAAAAGTTATCCTGATATCAAAAGTAAGTTGCACATATGGTTTAAACACACTGTTAAACAAAAGCTTCCTCTTTCAACTTAGCAACACTTTATTAGCATATGTAGTACCATAAATAGTCCCCATAGCAGCACCAGTGTATTGCTAAAAATACTCTCCTTTGATATACAAAACTTATTGTTAATGGTCAGATCCATGAATGTTTAAATTGTCTGAATTTCTATATTGTTGAGTTGTTTAAAACAAGAAATTACTTCCACAAACCATTTCATATTGATTTTATGATGAATCACAGTAAATAAATACTTAAAATCTGCTGTAACAAACTAAAGGTTGCCTCAATAATCAAGAACAGACAGGCATTGTAAGAGGTACCATGAATCTTTAATCACATATCCATAATCATAAAAAATAAGCTTAAGTTTGTTAGCCAGAACTGCCATTGATTCAGTAACAAAACAGTTTGCTGAAATAATTGGTCTAACTGTGCAATGGTTGATGTCCTTATGAATGTTAGGTATACTGATTATGGTAGGAATAAGAGCATTGGGCACATGTGAACAATTACATGATTCATTTCTGATTACACCTTATACAAGCAGATCATTCAACAACAAAACTGACCTTAGAATAAGCAATATTAATTTCATTTTTGGAAAGTGTTCATAAAAATTAATATCAGTTAATAAATCTCTCATTTTAGGAAAATAATCTAAATTATTCATTATGAAAAGTCCACTGCCTTTATCAGGCTTCATTATTCACAACAACCTGTTACAAGACAAACTAAACAAAACAGAATGCCCATTTTGAGTGAGATTAAATATTTCTTTCTGCATTTAGAAGCACAAAGTTGCCTAATGTCCTTTTCACAACAATGATTAAATATGCTAATGGATGGCTGCAAAGAAGGGTAGACAAAACTATTTCTCCTTAATATAGATTCTGTACCAATTGGATTCATTTTAGCATGAAAAATAAGTCTGAAGTTTAACTTACAAATGAAGAGCTTTAGATCAAACAAAGTTTGTACTAGCTTCATCTTATATGAAGGAACAAAGGAGAAACCCATTTAAACAAATCCATATATGTGGGGTGATATAAAGATGGCTATAATTAAACAGTTTAAAGTCACCATCATTAATGACATTGATTCGAGGTGCTCTGGTAAAAAACACTGAACAGCAGATGTTCTTCTTTTTCTATGACCCCTCCTGGCTGTCTGAGATTGTTGATGATGTATGTGGTGAGTCTGCATTGTCTGCTGGTGAAACCCCTATGAGATTGAGAATTATTCATCAAACATGTAGAACACCTTGGAAGAGGCCATTTTAAAGCAGCATTCATGTGAACTGGGTAAGAATTTTTTCACATACTAGTATTAGCATCAATTGCATTAACATTATCACTTGTATCACCAGTGGATTGTTACACTGTAGGAACAGGATTGGCATGGTGTTCTTAATAATCTTTCTTGTCTTGTCTATTTTTTTTTAATTTACCCTCATTTACACCACTGGATTTTACTTACTCATGTCTTTTGTTCAGTCCACTATTGAATGTGAAGGTTAGAAAAAATTTCTGAAATGCACCTCAAAGTATCTCTGACTCCATGGATTACTACAACTAATACCTCCAATCATTACAATTAGGGTGTGTTGAAAGGAGGCAGAAAAAAAAAGCAAAGTTGAAATATCAACATTGAATTTCTTTCTTTAAATGGATTTTTGAACCATTTAGAACCCCTATGGCCTCTGGGAGCCAAGTGACCTCTAGACCCCCAACTTAAGGCAGTCATTAGCTCCACAGTTATCACAGTTCAAACTTGTCTAGGAAGTATGTGTTAAATGAATGAATGCAGAAAAAAAATGAACTGTAAAACAAATTATGAAAAAAGGAAGAAAAAATAATCTGGATGGTGTGTGTAGACCAGAATGGGAAGAATCAGGAGCACTGAGTAATGCGCATTGAAGGGGCAGTAGGCAAGGAACACCAATGAGCCCTTCACCTCACTTTAGACCAGCCATACTGCTAATATATTGGCTATATCCTTGGAACTTGATTATATGATTTTATTTTAGATGAGCTCAGTACATTGTTAAATCAAGCATAAAATAATTTAACATAAAGTTGTATCACAATGTGCTTGGCATATATATTTTCAGACACTTGGTTTTATTATCTTCCTGATATGCTAATGAGTTCATGGAAAGAATTTTCTAATTGGTTCAATGTCATTATAAAATGGTTTGTTGAATTTAATTGTTTTCTCTGATAAAGTCTGACATAGTGCAGATGAAAGCACTTAACAAATTTTAACTAATTTTGTTCATTCAGTAAAGGTAGCTTATAGCTCTTACCACATGGTGCAGTTTGCCATTTTATGTTTCTCAGTTTTTGGCAGTGGTTTTGTATGTTTCAAAGTCAAAGAGATGCTGACCAAATCTATTTTAGAATTGTAGGCTTGCCAACTAATGTTTGGGTCATTGAAATCCCCTAGCAAGATTCTCTTTGATTTGAATTATCTATATGTATATCTATATCTATAGATATATCTAAGTCTGAATATTTCCATTGAGAAACCTAAATATTTCAGTGATAATGCTTTTGCCTTTAGTCATGGGTACCTTATACTTCCAATGGGTTTTAAGTAGTGATGTCCATCATGTGATGTCATTGGTCCTATTTTTATTTAAAACTAATTTGCAATGATTCATCCCGGTCCATGGAGTGTTAAGTGAGTTCTGGATTTTCGTGAAAACAGTGTTACTGTTACTAGTGTTGTAAATGAGCATTGACTTGCCAACCTATTGGATTATTTGGATTCTGCTGAGATATAGATGCATTTCGTTAATAAAATTTGTGATTAGTATAGGTCTTAGAACTGACCCTTGAGGAAGTCCAGTATTAAATGGGAATGGGCATGATACAATATTATACAAGCTGGATACTGGTTTCTGCCTTCATGATAGTTCTTTACCATTTTATTGATTGTTTGGTATAATCTATAATCTCAAGTCTAGTAACAGATGACTGGCTTCATCAAATGCCTTCAAGAAGTCTAAGATTAAGGCTGTGGAAGCAATTCCTTTATCACGCTTGCTGACTGTATATTAGTCCAATATAAATGCTGAAATCTGTATTCCATGCACTGGACAACAGCAGTGCTGTATTGTCATCAATACACTGTGAAATGTAATGTCTATAACTTGGGCTGCAGTATGTAAGAGCGAATGCTCATGAGATCAAACAGTCTTACAGACTTGTTTTTGAGCTTTTATTCTGCTTTCCTTGTGAAGTCACACAATATCAGGGCATGAGAATTTGCACTCGAAAAAGATTGACTGATATGGATTGCCCCATTTTTTGAAGGCGTTAAATGCTTTATTTTAAGAACCAGTCTGAGTGGTTCTGTGTTACTAGTTTGCTGGTTTTGATAGATAATTGATGAAATGTTCCACAGCAGTGCATATAAGGAAATATGCCCTTTACTGCTCTATTTGGCCCATTGATCTTAGTTTATTTTGTTTACTAGGTGTATGGGAGGTTTAGGGCTTAAATACGTGTAATATCATAGGTTCATAGGTAAATACTAGACTAGCTGCACTTGCAGGCCATTTTAAGTCTATTCCTTTTTGGTTCTTGAATTAACCTATCACATTTGGTGTTAGATTCACCTTACCCATCCCATGCTCAATAATTATATATTACCACTAATAAGAATAACTAGGATCATACCAGAGATAATCCGAGGGGACCTATGTGTGAGATACAACATTTACAAGATGCCTCTGTCTATTAGTAGTACACTGGACAGTCCTGGAGTAAATTTTCTATTATCCATCAATAGATCCAAGTTGACTTGAGTATGGACAGGGATGATCTTTGTTTTATTTGTATGGTGTGTCTTCTCCAGCAGTGGTATCCTCTGCAAGGTATAGCTGTCCTTCCAAACCATTCATTTGATGTTGCAGAAGCTGTTTAGATCACTCAACTGACTATTTCTGACGCATTGACTTGCTGATGTGCAGTAGGTCCATCAGTATTAAATCAGAGGATAAACTGAATGCCAGACACAGGTCACCTTTTGCAGTCTGTAGGATATTGAGTATAGTGACAGGGCCTTGATGAGCTCCACAATGAAAATATTCTTTAGACCTTGCATATTTTTAGAAATTTATCTCTGTGGGCACTACAGTTGTTACAAAGGTCTGGAGAAATACATGGCAAAGGGCCATTATACTCACTGACTATCTGAATAAGGGATCAGTAAAGGGGGCAATGGCATCTTTAGATTTAGACACAATTCCTTTGTTTATACAACAGTATATGCATGTTGGTCAAAAGTTAGGTTAATTTCCACATAAGTTCTCAAATCCTGATGGTGAGTCAACTTTCTAGAAATTGCAATAATGCACTTGTTGGCATTTAGTTTCCATACTCAGTTCTAGCTCCAGTTATTTCCTTGGGGTAAACCTTCCTGCAGGATGGCTAAGTTATTTGAAGATTTGATGACTAGTCCTAGCTTGCATTCATCCAGGGCTGTTTTGCAATGGCTTTTACTTCAGAGAAGTAGATGCCAAACAGTAGAGGTCCCAACACCACTCTTTGTGGAGGTAGCTTCCTCAGTATTCATCTCCTGAGTCCTGTCTATGAGCCAGTTATCAATACAGTGGATGATATAGGTTCATAGGTTGATACTAGGCTATCTGCCCTAGGGCATTTACAAGCCTAGCCAGAGTGTGTTTGGCTTTCGCCACCCTTTTTAGATTAGTTGACTGTGCCTCTGTATAGTAGGTCACAGAAGATGGCCCATTTAAGGTTAGTTTACCATGCCTCTGTCTAGCAGTGACACAGAAAAGATCCCAGGGGTAAATTTACGATCTCCCATCCAAACGTCAAGATTCTTCTTGAAGAGGGTCATTGAGGGGCTCTGTCTGACATGGATTGGGATTTTGTTCCAGAGTGAGGGGAGCCTCTGGGATATGAATCTGTCCCTCCAGCATGTTCTATTTATTTCTGTGCTGAAGTTTAAGTCACTGGAGCGTGTAGTTCTGATGGATTTGGATTTCTTGAGGTGGAGCATGTCCATTAATTCTGGGTTGGACATGACTTTATACATCAGGCACAGATCGCTTCTGAGTAGGCAGTAAGCAACTGAGTAGAGCTGGAGTTTCTTTAGCCTAACTGCGTAGGGCATCTGTTTGAGTCCCTTGATCCTCTTGGTGAGGTACTTTTGGGGTCTTTCTAGTTGTAACAGGTGTCGGGTAAGGTACATCCCAAATGGGGCAATGTATTCAATTATGGGCCTGATGAGTGATAAGTAGAGGGGCACAATGACCTCTCTTGATCTAGATGTAAACCCCTTCGTGATAAGGTGGGCTATATAGAATGTCTTTCTAACCATTTTGGCAATGTGATTGTCAAAGGAGAGATTGCAATCTACTTGGGTCCCCAAATCCCTAATTACTTCTTCCATACTTAATGGATTACCACCTATGTGGTAATTTGTGGGCACTTTGTTTTTCCCAAAGGGGGTGACTATGCACTTTTGGCATTTAGCTTTAGGCCATGGCTCTGGCACCAAGTAACCGTCTCTCTGAGACCTTTTTGGAGGAGGCTTGTGTCAGCCAGCGAGTCGATTATGGCCCCCAGTTTGCAGTCATCTGCAAACTTTGTCAGACATAGTCCTCCTGTGTTAGCCTGTACCTCAGAGAAATATATACCTAACAAAAGAGGTCCCAGGACTGAGCCTTGTGGGATGCCACTTGTAACTGGTTTAGAGTCTGACATGGTATCTGCAATTCTGACCATGTGGGTTCTATCCCTAAGCCAGTTTGCAACCCATCTTGTGACATAGGGGTTGATATTTAAGCTGGTGAGCTTATTTATGATGCCCGAGTGGGGTATTGTGTCGAAGACTTTTGCAAGGTCAAGGTAGGCTGTGTGGACTACCTTCCCTTCATCTACGGCCTTGGTGAATGTTTCAAAGAAATTGACCAGGTTCAACAGGCAAGATCTGCCCTTAACAAAGCCGAATTGGGTAGGATCCAGTGTTTGGAGGTTCCCAATGTCTTTGTTTATGAGTTCCATGATAATATGCTCCATAGCTTTGCAGACCAGGCTAGTTAGGCTTATAGGGCGATAGTTTCTGGGGTCCGTTGTGGCACCACCTTTATGGAGTGGGACCACTGTTGCTGTACGCCATTCTTTGGGTACATATCCTATTGTAAGGCTGAAACTGAACAGTGATTTTAAGTGGAGGTTCAGTTCTTGTTGGAGCTCATGTAAAATGCAGCCCAGGACACCGCCCAGTCCCATTGATGCTGTGTTTTTTGCTTTAGAGAAGGCAGCTCTCACCTGTGCATCTGTGATGTCAGGGAGGCTACACTCTGTTGGGATAGTCATTTGCTCATTTGGGGAGAGGGGGGGAGAAGTTTGCTCTGAACCTGTCTGCCAGGATGTTGGCAATGTCTGTGGGTTCAGTGTATTTTTTGTCATTTTGCACTAACTCAGAGCATATCTGGGAGTTTCCACCCAGGTGTCTGATATAACTAAAGAAAGCCTTGTGATTATCTTTAGCGTCTTGTGCAATTTTTCTTTCAAAGCTAGCCTTAGATGATTTTATGAGGGATCATAGTTTCTTGCTAGTACTGATCAGAGTTGCCTTCCCTTTCAGGGATTTTGCTCTATCATGTAGTAGCTTCCTCCTTCTGTTGTACAGCTTATTTATGGCTGGGGTCCACCAGACAGGCCTCCTGCCTTTGGAGGAGTGTGTCTTGCTTTTATTTGGGATAGCACGATCCATGCATTCCTGTAGGTATCCATAAAATGCGTTTGTAAAGGATTCTGCAGTTTGGGCCGTATTTTCCACTGGCCCTGGGGCTTTGAAGGATTCCACCTTGGTTTTGAGAAGTGGGAAGTTTGCTTTTGAGAAGTTTTTGACTGTAGTTTCCTTTGCTGGGGGTGGGGATGGGATATGGATGTCCATAGTGATTAATTTATGGTCAGATCTTACAAATGAGGGGTATACCTCTGGTATGGAACATAGAGTCCCCATGTTGGTGATGATCAGGTCCAATATGTTTTCCCCTCTTGTGGGAGTGGTGACCAGTTGTTCCATAGCATTTGAGTTTATAAATTCTAGGAACTGTTGGGCTAGGGTGTTGGGGCTTGAGTAGTGCTCCCAGTCTATGTTTGGGTAGTTAAAGTCACCCAATATAATGGTGTTTGAAGAGACCTTCATATTCTCCAGTGTCTTCAGGAAAGTGGAGTGGGGTTCCTGAGGGGATTATTCCCAGTTTATTTAGCTTTTCTCCGATGCCTGAGTGGGGGATTCTGTCAAAGCTTTGGCCACATCAAGAATCATAAGGTTACTAGGCTAATGGCCCTGGAGCCCTTACAAGCCTAGCTAAGAGTTTATCCCCAAAAAGAAACCTCAGTCAGCACCTGCCACCCCATCAATGAGGAACACAGGTGGAACTCTTTGGACAAATGTGTGGTTTCCCATCCACTCATTAAGGTTGCACTTGAAGAGATTCAGCGAGGTGCTCTGTTTGACATGTATAGGAAGTCTATTCCAGAGACGGAGCAGCCTCTGGGAGACAAACCTGTCTCTCCAGCAGGTTTTGTTGATGTTGCATATTAGATTCAGGCCTTTTGAGTGGATAGTATGTGATGAGTTAGACTTATGGGTGTGAAGGATCTCTAGTAGGGCAGGGTTTGAGATTGCCTCATAGGTGACACACA
Organism: Protopterus annectens; assembly: GCF_019279795.1. NCBI lineage: Eukaryota > Metazoa > Chordata > Ceratodontiformes > Protopteridae > Protopterus > Protopterus annectens. The sequence goes on from NC_056736.1 coordinate 101,426,976, forward strand.
GATCACCCCTGAGCAACCTGCACAATACCGAGTAGAGTGATAGTGATTTGAGCCTGTCTGCATAGGATAGGTGTTGAAGGCCATGGATTCTCATTGTGAGATATTTCAGTGGCCTTTCCAATTGGTGCAGATGTTTGGAGAGGTACATTCCAAATGGGGCATTACACTCAATTATTGGTCTAATGAGTGAGGAGTAGAAATAAGTAATAACCTCCCTTTTTCTAGATGCAATCTCTCTACTTAAGAGATGAACCAAGTGAAAGGTTTTTCTGACCACTGCCGCTACATGATGTTCGAATGTGAGGTTGTTATCAACCTGAGTGCCTAGGTCCCTCACCTCAGGTTGTGTGCTTAGGGGGTTGCCTTTTATGTGGTAATCAGTAGAGGTCATGTTTTTGCTGAATGGTATGATGATACATTTTTTTACATTTAGCCTGAGGTCATGACTTTGGCACCAGTCATTAGTTGCTGTGAGACTCTCTTGCAGTATGTTAACATCATTTGGGGAGTCAATGACAGCACCCAACTTAGAGTTGTCCGCAAACTTGGTCATCCACAGGCCTTTTGTCTTTGCCTGGACCTCTGAGAAATAGATGCCAAACAGTAGGGGTCCCAGGAGAGATCCCTGGGAAACTGCACTAGTGACAGGTCTGCTACCAGAGGTGGTGGTTCCTATTTTCACTTTGAGGGTCCTTTCAGTGAGCCAGTTGGACAGCCACCTGATAAGATAGGGATTTACGCCAAGTTGTGTTAGCTTTTTGATGATGCCCGAGTGGGGGATTGTGTTAAAGGCCTTGACCAAGTCAAGGTAAGCTGTATGTAGTGACTTTCCCACATCCAGCGCCTTGGTGACAGTCTCAAAGAAGTCAACCAGGTTCACTAGGGAAGATCTGCCCTTGACGAATCTGAACTGGGTAGGGTCAAGTGCTTGGAGATTGCCTATGTCCTTGTTTATGAGATCCATAATAATATGCTCCATGGCTTTACAGACCAGGCTTTTCAAGCTAAGGGTCAATAGTCTCCAGTGTCAGTAGTGGCACCACATTTGTGCAAGGGGATGACAATGGCAGTTCTCCACTCTGCTGGAATGAAGCCAATACTTAGGCTGGGGTTGAATAGGGTGCTCAATGGTGAAGCCAGTTCTTGCTGGAGATGGTGCAGAATACATCCTGGGATTCTATCAGGTCCCATTGAAGCTGGATAAGGCCTGTAACACTTGATCCATGGAGATGTGAGGTGCGGGACAAATATCAGGAATGTCATAAGGGCCTTTGGGAGACACAGGGGGCTGAAGTTTGACTGAACCTATTGGATAGCAGGTTGGCTAAGTCAACAAGATCAGTGTAAGTGATACTGCTAAGTACTAATTCAGAACACACCTGAGCTTTGCCACTGTGGATCCTGATGTAACTGAAGAAGACTTTAAGGTTTCCCTTTGTTATGGAGGTTAGTTTCAATTCACAACTGGCCTTGGAGGTTTTCACTAGTGATCTAATTTCTTGTTGAGGCTAAGGACTGAGTTTTTCCAGTTTGGAATTTGTTCCTTTTTACCCTTGGACAACAGTTTTTTTTTCCTTTTGTTGTAAAGTCTGTTGATAGAGGATATCCACCAAACAGGTGTGTGTTTCCTTGAGGAGCAGGTTTTAGTTCTTTTGGGTATGGCTAAGTCCGTGCAGTAGTACAGCATTAGCATACTGTTCAGCATAGTTGTCTGCATCCTTGGAGAGAAGCAGTGGTGTGAAGCTACAGATACCGTCACTTAGAAGGTTATAATCAGCTTTTGATCTGATCTCACCAGAGAAGAACATACAACGCTCGCCCATGTTAGTGAGAACCAAGTCCGGAATTAATTCTTCCCTTGTGGGGGATGAGACAAGCTGGTTCAGTGCATTAGAATTGATGAAGATGAGGAATCATTGAGAGAGAGTGCATTAGTGCAAGAATAGTTCTCCCAGTCTAAGGTGGGGTAGTTGAAGTCAACAAGGATCAATGTGTTAGGGGGTACCTTGATGGAGTCAAGTAAATCCAAGTAAGAGGACTGGGTGTTCTGAATCAAGCTATAACTTGGATGGGTGTCTTGCCAACTGTCAGTTTACCTGGAATAGTTCCAGTGTGTCATGCTGGCAAACCAGTCTGGAGGTGTGCCTGTCCTTAATGAAGATAGAGACTCCACCACACTTAGTCTTGCCAGCCTCATTTTGGGGTTGGAATGTATGGCATGAGGTATAGCCTGGTAAGGCAGGGGTGCTCTCTGCAGCCCTGAACCAAGTTTCTATGACAGCACAGACATCAGCATGTTCCAGTGCAAGGATGACATCCAGTGAGTCCATTTTCAGGTTAAGGCTCCTAGTGTTAAGCAGCATGACCTTCAAAATGCTTTTTGACAAATATTTTATGTTGGAAGGTTTGTCTTTTGGACATTGCCTAAAAAAGGCATAATGGGGGAGGTGATAGCCTTGGCCAGGATCCAGAATCCCATTGGTGACAGGTGAAGGCCATCTCTGGCAAACATTGAGGCCTATTGACCATGTCATGACAGGCAGACCGATACTGGATCCCCTTGGAATGACACCAGAAACTAAGCCAATTTTTGAAGTCAATTATTTTTTGTTGGTATTGTGGTATCATTCTTGGTGAAGGTAGGATGCTGCCTAGGGCTAGGGTCATAACTGCTTGGAATACATACTCTGAGGGTTCAATCATGCCTCTCCTCATATAGTCCAGGCAGGTACGTCTCAAGTCATTCACACCATGTACAGTGTGTAATGCAGTGTGTATTTTTACAAACAGTCCACCAGGTTGAGTAAGCATGACTTGCCCTTGATGAATCCAAATTGAGATGGATCTAGTATTTGGAGGATCCCTAATTCTTTATTGATTAATTCCCTGTTAAGCCTTTTTATGGCTTTGCATATGAAGCTGGATCAGGTAGGTCTGTGGGATATCTTCCCTACTGCAGGAGAATGACTGTAGCTGTTCTAAATTCACTTGATATTAAACCTGTATGGAGGCTGAGGTTAAACAGTATTATTAGGAGGTGGCTAAATCATGCTTCATTCTATTTAAGATTCATCCAGAGATATAGTAGTCTCATCAGTGTACTATATTTAGTTTTCAACAGCACTTTTAGGACTTGATCTTGTGTGACAGTAGGAGGTGAAATGGTTTCAGTTGAACCTTGAGAGGTAAATGAAAGGGGGGTTAATGTTTGAGCTGAATTTATTGTCAATGGGTTCTATCTTCAGCATATTTTTGCTGCATTATGATTCTTAGTTGAAGAACATAAGTAAAAAAAGGTCTTGCTATTATCTTTGGCTTGAGTAAGTAATTTAGTCTCAAACTTAGCTTTGGTAGATTTTATTAAAGTCATTTGCTTATTTCAATGATGAGTGCTCTGTCATTCTGGTAATCACACTTCTTAATTTTGGTCAAAATTATCTTCATTTTATTTCAAAATGTGTTGATATTATGGTTTTACCATGTTTTTTTCCTGAGGCCTACACTGTGCTTATTCCTACAGAAAGCAGTTTCATCTGTTCACATCCAGGTATAATGTGGTAGTATAAATTTCTGCATATTCAGTGGAGTTAACTGGGTTTTGTGGGGATTTAAAGCTCATCAATGTATCAGTTGGAGAAGATAGTTTGTCCTAGGGAAATTTCTCAAAGAACTTTGGGTGGAAAGGCTCTTTGGTTTCAAATCTTTTATTGAAGAAGAGTTCTTTATGAGTAGACCTAACAAGTGACAAAGATAAATAAGGGATGGTTCAAGATCTCTGTTTATTAGTAAGGACAAGATCCAAGATGTTGTCCCCCTTAGTTGGTATTCTGACTGTTTTTTTCCAGGACATTTACATTTACAAAGTTCAGGATTCTCTGTTTCTGTGCACTAGTGATAGTGTAGGTTTCCCATTCCAAAGCTGGATGATTTAGATCACCTAGGAATGTGTAGGAAAGTGGTATGCATTCAATACTGAGTGATTTCAGCTCCTGTAGAATTGTATTGTGGCTTTCTTTGGTCCCAGAGTGAGTACTATAACTAGTTAATATATGGTATGAGCCTTTCTGATGGTCAATTGGAAATGAATATGCTCTAGTGCATCATGCTGCTTTACTAGCCTTGATGTCAGTCTCTTATGATTGAAGATTGAGGCATCTCCACCTTTTTTCTCCTCCTACACAATGGCTGGCCTAAACATGTGGAAGGCAGCATAACCCTGCATAACTGGAGTGTTTTCTGCCATTTAAAACCATATCTCAGTAATCATGCAGACTTGTATGTCCTCCAGGATAAGAAAGACCTGTAGGGAGTGGAGTTACGTGTTTAGGCTGCTAGCATTGATCAGTGGAACCTTCATAATTTCCATTGTTTTCTTTGTTATATTGGTAGGTTTATCAGGTTGGAATTCCCTACAAAAGATACTGTGGGAAAGACGGCGTCTTTCCCAATAATCAAAACCATAGAGGGGAGAGATGCAGGACATTATTGTGGAATCATTGTGGTCTGTCAATCATATCCTTCAAGGCTGACAAATATTGAACTTATTCTAAGGACACTAAACACTAAGCCATTTATGGATGTCAATTGTGATTTGCTCATATTGTGGCAGCATCCTTGGAGAAGGTAGAATGCTGCTCAGTACTAGGTTCATACCTGCATGAGCAACATAGTCTGAGAGCTCCTTCATGTCTCTCTTCATATAAACCCAGGGAGGTATATCTCAAGTCATTGAGACCCACATGTACTATGACTGAGTCATATTAGTAATTGTTGTTAAAGGGCTTGAGTGCATGTCTGATATGACAGATACTGGCCCTCGACAAGCAGTTAACCATCACTATTTCCTTGCTTAGCCTAGGAAGAAATACATCTGTATGTCTTACAATGGAGTAACTTATAACCAGGAGGTTTTCTGGGGATATGCTTGCCTTATGAACTCAGCAGTGATTTTGGAACTCCTTGTGCTTTGTGAGGTGGTGGGTTTAACCTACTGAATGTGCTTAGTACCTGTGTTGCATTGTGGTGGTCTTTGAAGTTCAGACAAGTTAATGTTTAGAACTTCAGTATATGATGGATTATGTAAATTGTGATGGCCTTGGTGAGGTGTGGTCTGTGGTGTAATGCTAACAGTACTGGTGTATGTGTTTGCTGTGTGTGAAATGTTTTCTTCCAAAGACATTACATATGGACATCTCTTACACACTGCATCATGCAGTTTGAGTAACAGATGACTGGCAGGCTGCATGATACAATTTAGGCACTGCCTCAAGATTTTTATCCGGCTGGCTACAGATATTGTGGGGGGGGGTGCTGGCTCATGGTTTCAACAAGAAGGATTCTGGGGAGGGGGTGGCTATAACTGCTTGGAGATTGGTTTGTTCAGGATACTGTTTGGGTATACTTACTACTAAGTCATGAGGAAATGCCTAGTTATTTGGTCAGGGAAGTAGTGCATCTTAAGGTGCATTTATTTGTCCTTGTCACTGGTCATTTGAGCCTCAGACTGAAATTTCTACTATTGGATACATTTTGCTGGTCTCTTTTATAAGAAAACGTTCTTGTGCAGACATCCCACTATAGTGCCAGCTCAAAAGTAGCAGTGCATGGAATGCAGCTGAGTGCATATTTTTTCTTCCCTTTTTGATGAAGACCTCATTTCTCACAGATGAGGTATTTCCATGCATATAAGAATCTTGAATAAAAGACCCTGGAAGGGCACAAGTCTGAGCAGGTTATTGCACATGAGCTTGAGAGAGTCAAGTTAAATAAAGCCAATAGTGGACTCTGTGACTTCAGAAACTGTAGCAAACCACAAATTGCTTAGTCCCATAACTGAGCTACAGATCAATGACCCCAGGTAGGTTAGACTTTCAGAAACTTTAACTTTTACAGTGGGGCATATAAAATTGTAATTAGTGTACAAACAATGGTGAGTAGTAGAGACAGCAGTACTTAACATATTAGTAGGCACTGGGAGGGCTGTTGCAATATGGGAGACACAAGAACATATGAAAACAGTAGAAAATTTAACAAACAGAAAGCTGCTGGAATGAAACTTTAAGCAGGCAGATGATAAGCAGAATATAAGACAAGTAGTAAAAGAATATAAACAGCTGCAAAATCACTGAAACATAGATCCTAAGCAAAAATACTCTTCTACTGTGCAATCCAAACTGCAGTTTAAGACACCAGGCCAGGCAGAGATTTGCCAGCAACACTGATTATGGAAAAATGCAGTAATACATGACTAAATGAGGTTCAGATCCTACAGTAGTTCACAAGTCTCCCACAATTGCAATTAAAACTGCAAGACTAAGTTTCCAGACTATGATCAAATACAGACAGTGTCTTACAATTAAGTATAATTATGGAGATAGAAGTGCAGTATAATGTATAAGCAATGCTCAGATCCTGCTTTAATTCATAAGTCTCCCACAACTGCAAATGAGGCTACAGGACTAATGTCTCAGAACAAATAAAAAAATTCAAGCAGATATATCTAAGTGCAACTACAATATTCAAGTAGAATTGAAATAAAAGTTTTTTTGCCTTCCCTTTTTGATGAAAAGTTTGTTTCTTGCAGTCCATAACTTTCCTTTTACAACCTTGAGTGAATTACAATAGATTTCTATGATATTGAACTCTTGGGAACATTGCAGGTAAGCAAATTTCTTTTACTGTCACTGATGAGTGATAACAGAATTAGTGTATTTGGAGATGGTGAGTATATGGCAGTGAATGGCTAATAATCTCCCCAAGCAAAATAGCAATATTTTATTTCTGCTTGTTTCAAAAAGATAACAAATTATTATAGATTTTAATAGATTGTTTTCTGATCCTTTTTGCAGTTGACTATATGGTAATAAATTATATATATATATATATGTGTGTGTGTGTGTGTGTGTGTGTGTGTGTGTGTGTGTGTGTGTGTGTGTTTATCTGTTTAAATCCATCTAATATTACTTTTGTTGACATGCATGATGTCGACCCAAATTGATAAACATTATGCATGTCAGCACAGCACTACACATGCACTGAAAATTAATTATCCACACATACAAAACCTAAAAAAAAAACAAATTATCATTTTTTGGAAACCCCTAAGCCCCCACTCCCCATGCTAATTATATATTCTAACTCCAACAACACACAATCTCAGAGGAAAATAATATATTCCCATATCCAGCGATTTTTGGTCTTGCATGCTGTCAACCAACTGTTTAGTCAGCTGAATTATGTTGATTAAACATGTCATCAAAATTACTGGGAGTCATATATATATATATATATATATATATATATATATATATACAGAGAGAGAGAGAGAGAGAGAGAAAGAGATAGACACAGAGTGACAAGAAAAGAGAGATACTATACATTATATTTATCTTTCTCTATAACCATACATATACACAGAAGTATGATTACTGAATTGTGTGATCACTCAAAATGTTGTACTCTTGATTTTCTTTGTAGGTTTAGTAAAGAGGATTAGGTATTAGTGTGCTCTGTTTTTATGTGTTTTTGTCTGGTGACTACAGGTAATATAATATATCAGATTGCTGTTGACATGCTGTTCAGTGTACTCCAGCAGTGATTCCTTCTTTGAGTTATTACAATCATGGAGTAGGTATATTTGAGTATGGGAGTGTGGAGGCTTCCAATATAAGGGGGAATACAAGACGCTTGCTCCATGCAAATGATTTTTTTTTTTTTTTTTTTTGCAGAAAGATGTATTTTGTATGATTTTTGTTTCCTTTGTGTGTGTGTATATGCATGTGTATGTTTGTGTTAGTGTTTGCTGTTCTGTGGTTTGTGGGAGTTTGTACCTTGATGAATTTTCAGGTGCTTTTTCCCCATTTAAAGTTTACTTTTTGTTTAGTTCAAGTAAAGTTTATATACTCATTCATGCACATACATTCACACATAGATACACAAATAAAACAGACACACATATATATTCAATAAAACAATTAGTTTTTCTTTTCCTCCGTCTTATAAAATTTAAGAGCATTCCATCCTCAATAAAGAGCAAAGGAAATTTTAGAACAAATTAAGACATAGATTATTACCAAGCACATATAGATTCATAGGTTCATAGGTAAGTAGTAGGCTAGTTACCCTTGTGGACCATTTTAAGCCTAACCAATTTTCCTTTTTGGTGCTCAAAATAATCTATCATATTTGGTTATAGATTGCCCTTACTCATCCTATGGTCGATAATTATTTGTATTACCCTTAGTGAGGGTCAGGAAGACAGATAACTTGGCTTTGGGTAAACTCAGATATTATGTTAGGTATAAATGAATGAGTAGTTCTTAAAGAAACCCTATTTTTGTGTTTTAGAGATAAGGTTGACCTTCCATGAGATTGTGTAACTCAGATACTCATCTTGCAGAGGTTAGAGCAATTAGTAAGACTGTTCTCCTGGTAAAGAACATCATGTTAGCTTGATGAGCTGGATCAGATAGAGTGAGATTTTTTTTTCTAACATAAAATTATGATCATAAGGAGGAGATACCAGTTTTATGGGAAGCTTCTAATGCAGCACCTCTTTCAAAAACATTTTCACACAAGGTTGCTTTGAAACATGGGGATACATAGGCAGACATGCTGAGATGACTATGGGAATCTTGGCTGAGAAGTAAAGCAAGCCATAAGATAGTAACTCACATAACTACACAAGAACCAGAGAAACACTAGCCCTTAATGGTTGCTTGTTCTTTTGTTTGCACCAAAGAGAAACACTTTTACATTTACCAATAAATTATATTTTTGAAGCAGGATTTGTTGCCTCCTTTAAAGTCTTCATAAAAATGTGCCAGAAAGGTCCAAACATTTTAAAAACCAGACTGTCAGTCTTAAATATTACTGCGTGGGTGTGTGAAATACCCCTGGTCCTGTGTGAGTTGATCCAGTGTCTTAGAAGCTTGTGGTAATTGACCATGACCATTCCAAAAGAAGAGAGAGCCATTGTTGCCTGGGCCAGAAGTGAGTCACTATGATGACCTTTTGAGAGTCCTTCTGAATCTACAGAATGACCCTGAGTATTACTGGAAAGGGGAAAAAAAGCATACAAAAAATACTGCTAATGGAAAAAATGCATCTTTTTTCCAGGCCTTCAATGATGGGAATCTAAGGTTAAGAGTAGAGGTAAAAGATCTTTTTACAGTCCTCGCCACAGATGGGTAAATCTTGGAAGACCCCCCGATAGCATATTCATTCCTGAAACTCTGCCCTAATCCTTCTCAGCTTGTAAGATGCCTGCAGAGTGAAACTGTGCTGAAAAGCTATATCCCAGGCTATCATGACTAGTATGCATATAGGGCTGGTTACAGTTGATTGTTTATGTAACACATCACTGTGATATTATCTACAAATATTTGCAACGGTCCTGGTGATGAAAAATGAATGAGAGAGTTGAGAACATTTATCAGTGTTAATATCTAGGTGTTTAGGATTTCCCTCTCTCTTCCCCCCTTGGCTGACCTGGTGTGACTTTGTCTGAACTCTACAGTTCCCTACAAAACGGTGTCTACAGGACTGCAATCAGTTGTTTTCAACATTTAAACAGACTGAACTCTACAGTTCCCTAAAAAACGGTGTCTACAGGACTGCAATCAGTCGTTTTCAACATTTAAACAGACTGAATTCTACAGTTCCCTACAAAATGGTGTCTACAGGACTGCAATCAGTTGTTTTCAACATTTAAACAGACTGAACTCTACAGTTCCATACAAAACGGTGTCTACAGGGCTGCAATCAGTTGTTTTCAACATTTAAACAGACTGAACTCCACAGTTCCCTACAAAACGGTGTCTACAGGACTGCAATCAGTTGTTTTCAACATTTAAACAGACTGAACTCTACAGTTCCCTACAAAACGGTGTCTACAGGACTGCAATCAGTTGTTTTCAACATTTAAACAGACTGAACTCTACAGTTCCCTACAAAACGGTGTCTACAGGACTGCAATCAGTTGTTTTCAACATTTAAACAGACTGAACTCTACAGTTCCCTACAAAACGGTGTCTACAGGACTGCAATCAGTTGTTTTCAACATTTAAACAGACTGAACTCTACAGTTCCCTAAAAACGGTGTCTACAGGACTGCAATCAGTTGTTTTCAACATTTAAACAGACTGAACTCTACAGTTCCCTACAAAATGGTGTCTACAGGACTGCAATCAGTTGTTTTCAACATTTAAACAGACTGAACTCTACAGTTCCCTACAAAACGGTGTCTACAGGACTGCAATCAGTTGTTTTCAACATTTAAACAGACTGAACTCTACAGTTCCCTACAAAATGGTGTCTACAGGACTGCAATCAGTTGTTTTCAACAGTTAAACAGAGTAGGTTACACAAAAAGCATTTGTTAAGCTTTCACTTACAGTGCTTTGTAATTAAGCAGGTCACCATATTGGTCAGCCATAGGGCTCTTTGTTTCTACTTGAGTGGTTGCCTCCTTCCCCTGTAACTGCAGTAAATTGACTCTTACAATAGAGCTGTAATACTTACCTTATAGCTTTAGGACACCTTAGGAAACCTTGTAAACTGCAATAGCCCCGCTATGTTCGCCCTCGCTACGCTCGGGCTCTCTTCGCTCCCTCCTGCCCCAATTCCCTCCGCCCCAGTACCTCTAAATTTATAGTACTATAGCCACTCCCCACTTTCTAGATCCTATCTGCTTTCATCTGGGATAATTCCACCCACCCCTATTCTACTACCTACATTTAATAGCACCTATTAGCTTTCATCTGGCATTCTCCTATCCCCCCTTCCAGTACCTTTACCTCACCACTCTATCTTCTGGTGTTGCATCACCAGGTAAAACAGTTCCTTCACTCACTAGCTGAATCACATATAATGATATACTCCTCTTTACTACCCCTCTTGTTCACACCCCTCTTGTTCACACCATACCTCCTTACCTTGTATGAAAACCAGCTTCTTACGGGATTTCAGGTCCCAAAAGGCCATACTATCACCCCAGCTGTAAATCCTTCCACCTTCAACCATACTTACAGTACCAGATCCTATCCAACATCTTGTTCAGTCTATCAACATCTCAACCCCAGGCACATTGGCTCTAGATCCAAACACTACCGCAAACTAATAAACAAATTCCTGAAGTTCATCATCAAGTATAGACTCAACCTAATACTTGGTGGTGATATTCACCCCAACCCTGGCCCACTCACTTCAGATACACATACCCCCTCTACTTGTAATCTAAGCTACAAACCTACAATTTATAGGCCAACTAACTCTCTCCTAGTCTGTCATCTCAATATTAGAAGCATTAATAACAAGGTACATGAATTGCATGCACTTCTGGATGTCCACTCCCCTGAGATTCTCTGTTTATCTGAAACCTGGTTAAAACCTAACACTAAAGACAATGAAGTGTTACCACCTGGGTACAACATACACAGGCTGGATCGTGCTTTGAGGAAGGGGGTGGGGTAGCTGTACTCTATAAATCTGAGTTGAATGTCACCATAGATGTAATACAACCTCCTCAGATTAATAACTCTGGGATTCTTGCCACCAAATTGCAACTTAATAAAAATAAATGCATTAATATCATCTGTATGTACATTCCCCCAGGTAACAATATATCTACATTTGAAGATATCCTGCACTGGTTATCATGTCACTACCCCAAGAAACCCTACTACTTGGAGACTTTAACATAGACTGGGGCACCTGTTCCTTAGAATCCCCAACCACCCATATTAACCTGCATGCATTTACACAAATCATATCCACCCCTACCAGGATAGGTAAACCCAACCAAAAAGAAAGTATACTTGACTGGGTACTCATAAACAATCACCCCCAACTGTACACCTCTGGTACCCTCCTTAATGGCCTAAGCGATCACCTTCTCACATATGTAATTAAGCACAAAACCATTAATTCCCAACAACCCTTACTCAGAAAGGTTAGAAACAATAAAAATTTGACCCTGCCAAATTCCAACAAGAACTAAACTCATGTAATTGGTCTATTCTAAAACACCTCCCCTTAGAGGAAGCAGTAGCATACTTTAACAACAAATTCCTTGAGATCCTTGATTTGCATGCACCTGTTCGTTCAAAGAGAACCAAGGCAAAAACTGCACCATGGCTTTCTATAGAGTCTAAACTCAAAATTACCCTTAGAAACAAAGCATGAGCTTTATGGCGTTCTTCTAAAGACCCTCAAGATCACATTAAATACAGGCAATCCAGGAACGAAACCAAAAAATCACAATACTACTGTAATTTACAGACAGTAAATCAAAATAACCCTCAGAAGTTTTGGGCAGGTTTAAATAATCTACTACATCCTGGACAAACTTCAACCCCAATCCCTGCTGCTACTATTGATAAAACCCCTGAAGATGTTTCTGATAGTTTTAACCAATTCTTTACTGAGACAATTCAAGCCCTAGCTAGCCAACTACCTCCTAGCTCCCCTGGTCCTGAAAGTAGCACCCCGAGAAACCTACTTGCGTTCAGCTTCCAACCAGTCGCCACTTCAGTTATCCGTACCTTGATCAAAAAATTAAAACCCACTACACTTTCTGCTGATCAACTCCTGCCGAGTACCTACAAAATCAGCTGATGCTATTGCTTACCCCATCTCAATACTAATCAATCGAACCATAGTAGAAGCTAAAATTCCCACCATCTGGAAAATATCCTATGTAATCCCACTTCACAAAGGAGGCAGCTCTACTGAATTCTCCAATTATAGGCCAATAGCTATACTCTCTCCACTTGCAAAGATTATGGAAAAATGTATTCATAGACAATTCATGCACCACCTAATCCAAAATTGCCTTATGGCAGACACTCAGCATGGCTTCCGTCCTCATCACAGCACTACTTCAGCCCTCCTAGCCTTTACTAACACCATAAACCATAATCGCAACAATAATTATATATCCTCAGCCCTCTTTTTGGATCTTTCCAAGGCATTCGATATGGTTGATCACCAACTTTTAATCCACACCCTGCAAACATTCTGTCTAGATACTGGAGCCCTCCAATGGTTTCAATCCTACCTGAATGGTCGACAGCAGGCTGTCCTCTGGCAGAACAAACTCTCTAACCTTCTACCTAACACCCTCGGAGTACCACAAGGCTCTATACTAGGGCCCTTGCTGTTCTCTATCTTCATTAATGACCTTTATAATGTCATCCCAAAAGTCAGCTGTATCCAATATGCTGATGACTCTACTCTGATTTGCTCAGCCACATCTCCAGTTGAGTTATGGTCAGCTACCCAGACCACCTTTAATACAATAGAAAATTGGCTATCTGAACATCGTCTGATCCTAAATCCCAAAAAAACTAAAATGCTGTTATTTTCACCAACACATAGGTCTACCGCTTTCACCTTTACCATAAAATCAAATGATGGCACAATAATCTCCCCTGACCCATCTACAAAACTATTAGGTGTCATCATAGACAATAATCTCAAATTTGACCTACATGTTAACCAAACTATCAAAACCATCAATAAAAAACTAGGGTCACTTTACAGAATAAAAGCCTTCCTAACCCCTCCAGCTAAAATTGCCATAGCTCGCTCTCACCTTCTTTCAACCCTTCTGTATGCATCCCCTCTACTCTCGAATTTGAACAAGACTGTCCTTAACAAACTCTCAATTTGCTACAACCACATTGCCAGGTTTGCCACTGGGCTGCCTTTTAGGACACACCATTGCATCAATCTAAATCAGCTTGGTTGGCTTGAACTACCTAGCCTAATCCAGTATAACCAACTGATTATGGCCTATAAAATCCTCTATAATCCGGACAATATTCCTGCACTTAAAAATATTATCACCCCGTATAACAATCCTAGACCGCTCGATCCTCTAACAAACTACTAATTCAGACTAGCAAAATTAATAACACAGCCGGTGATTCTCTCTTTGCAAACTCTGTAAGTAGATCCTGGAACTCACTTCCAGCTGATATTACCTTACTTTCCACCTTAGATCAATTTAAAACTAGACTCAAACAACATTTGTCACTTAACTGGCTATGTCAATGTATCAAGCCTGGCTAACTCGAATGTGTAAAAATCTGTTAACCAGTTTACTGTGTAATTTAATTTAATCCTGACTTGTGCTCAGGACTAACTTTAACCTGTGGAACTTGTTTAACTTGCTTACTTATGTAATCTCTGTAAATAATCTGTTTGTAATATGTAATACTGGTATTATGTAATGCTGTATCTGCTTACCCTTGGAGCTTTTCTCCCCGGGCCTCCACTGAAAATGGACATGCATCCAGTCGGACTATCCCAGTCAACAAATGTAAAATAAAGTAAATAAATAAAATCTCTATTATTTTATGTGCATTGGTATGTCTTTTTGGTAGCAAAGACCTTGTACTTTTATCCATATAGAGACTACTCCCCAAGCAAAGTCTGATGCAGCTGTAGTGACCAACTGTGTTGGAGCTGGAAAAGAGAATGGGAGACTTGTATTTTGAAAACTATGGGTTTATATCATAACATCAAAGTCATAAGACATTGAATGTTATAATATCAAACCCAAAACCTCAAAGACTGACAATAGCAAAGCTGCAGAACATTGAATTCTTTCCCAGGGAAAGAATTTGGTGGGCCGTTTCAGCAGCTTCACTATTTCCTCCACTGTGGTATGATCTCAGAGTTGGTATATTTAAGTAAGAGGGGTATGGGGGTGCAGCCCCCCATGTTGGGGGTGTAGGGGGCGAAGCCCCCCACATTAGCAATAGATTTTAGTGTGTTTGTGTTTTGCATTGTGTGCTGGAACAGCGATTGTTTTCCCAGGGAAAAAATCGCTGTTCTCAGCATTCTGTGTTTTCAGCATTTGAGGTTACCAGTTTGCTGTTATGGTATTCAATGAAATCACATTTCGATTATGTGATATAAACCCGAAAAATACAGTGTCCCCAACAAATCATTTGTTAATTCACAAACCACAAAACTGGAAGCTGAATTGCTGGGGTTAAAGATATTGAGATCATATAAATTACAGGTGCCAAAGGATTTTTGTAATATATAATTTTGCAATAGGTATCATGAGAAACATAGATGTGTCACCCTGTGGGTATTGTTAAGATGCAGCTAGCAGCATAAAAATTTGCTCTGCTTGTTTTCTTTTATTCTGACAGGAGAAGGAATTACAATCTTTTCTTACAGGTATCCAGAATCTTTCAATTAAAATGGAGAAGCTTGAGAGCAAAATGGATAATATAAATATGACTGCAAGAAACGACTGCATTTATTAAATGAAGAATGGATAATATAAATATGACTGCAAGAAACGACTGCATTTATTAAATGAAGTTATTAAGAAACAATCAGTTTAGATTTCAACTGTAAAAGAAGCAGTAAATGACCTGGATGGAAGGCTGACTGAAAATGAAAACCATGTTGAATTTATCCTAAAACAAAATACTTTACTTTTAGAAAAGGTAGAAGATCTGGAAAATAAATACAGGAGGAACACTATCAGAATTTATGGAATACCAGAGAAAGAAGAAGGAGACAACATGATTCAATTTCTAAATAACTGGTTACCAAAAACTTTAAATTTGTCAGAATCACTTTCTTTTGTCATAGAGAAAGCTCATAGTTCTCTTTCAAATTCTTCAAAAAAACAATCCATCCACTCTCAGATCTATAATTGTTACATTCCTTTCAACTCAGGACAAACATTTGGTATTAAAGACAGCCTGGTCAAATTCTCCAGTAAAAAGGAAGGGGAGCAACATCAGATTTGACAATGACTATTCTTCACTGGTGATTTCTAAAAGAAAAGCATGCATCCCTTTAATTAAGAACTTAAAGAAGTAGAACAAGAAATCTCAACTTATTTTCCCAGAAAAAATTAAGATACTTTTTTCCAAAGGACAAAAAACCTTTAACATGTTTGAAGAAGCTTTGGACTTTACTCAGAAGAACAAACCTTTGGACAAACCTGAAGAAATGCACTGGTCCTTAACTAGTTTAAAGGGACAAGCAACTAGAAATGGATGAACAACTAAAGGAAAATAACAGCAAAAAGTTTAAAGAAAGTGATTACTCTGTTTATTTTCTGTTTATATTGTTGTTTTGTTGTTCTAAAATATTGCTTTAATCTTCTTCTGAGGAATAACACAAATCACAAGGCAAAACCTTTTCAGTTATCTGACTGTACCATTTAACAATAATAGTAGTTATTTATTTTCTTGAATTTTATATTCTTATATTGAGTCCTATTAAGCTTTCCAGTAATATTGATTAGAGTACAATGAAACAATTTGTTTCAACTTCAATAGTCTTTCTCTTCCTTTCTCGTTTTTCTTTCAACACAAAAATATAATTTGTTTTCACTTTAGTTAAATACTTTAAGTAGCTATATTTATCTTAAATGCCAAGATGGTTACAATTTTAATAATATGTTTCAGTATGTTAATTTTGCCTTTTGTTTTTCTACAGCAGTCTTAAAATTGCAGTTGCCATTATGAATTATATCAGATTCTTAGAAACCTGCATTATTTTGTAGGAAGCCTGTAAATGTCCTTAACCTATTTAGTGTCTTATTGTTATAGTTGGTGCATTGTAGTGTGTTTAAATGTTATTTTATCTATATTTATACTTTACTTCTTTGTTTTAAAAGTGGTGAAGTTTTTAAGTTGTTTTAATGGATTTACATAATTCACGGCTCATCTTGTGTGGTTGCAAGCCATATTTCAAACTGAAAGAGTGCTGTTATTACATTTCCCACCTTGCTAACTTGTTTGACTAAAAAATGTACCTTAAAATTAGCCATGAAACTGTCTTTACTCAGCGCAGTAGCCCAGGTTTATTTTCATCACAAACGAGGAAGTACTTTGTGATCTTCCAACTTTCAGCTTTGAGGAAGCAGGAAAAATACACTTCAGAACATTTAAATGAGAAAAAAAAGGAAAATCTAAGTAATAAACTATTTTATTTTAAATAAGTAAAAGGTGTTTTGAGTTAGTTAGAAAGCCCGATTAAACTACATTGAAGTTAATGGTAAATGATTAATATAGTTTTGATAATGTTTACATAGGTATTTTATGCAGGTTTGTTTTATCATCTAAAATGAATAGTTTAGATTGTTCAATGAATTATTATTGAGTATTAGTGTGATAAGCCAATAGTATCTTCTCTCCTTTATAACAAAGAGACACTTTATGTAGTATGTAGTATTGCATTAAATACTGATGTTTTATATACAGACAGTTTAATTTGTTTAGAGTGTGGAGAGAGGCTTTACTATATTATTGATAACATGTTTAGTTTTTAAATTTATTATGATTAATGATATAATAGTCTGTAAAATTGAAAGAAAAGAGGATGCTCCAATATTAATATAAAAATGCTTTTATGATGAGACAATGGAATGTTTTAGATCATTAATTCACAAAATGATATTCTAAGTAGGAAATGTCTCTTTTTAGATATTTTATGTTGATTTGTTTGTTTATATATTGGAAATAGTTTTGACTGATTAAAGTTTTATTTTGGATTATTAATCTTAATGGTTAATAGCATCTTCTTTTCTTAAAACAGAGAGTCACCTTATGTATTACATTGTTAGACATTAATGGTATTTTGTACAGTTATTTTCATACTGTTTAGGGTTTGGGGAGGTATTTTATAATACTATTTTATACTATTCATGAGGTGGTTAAATTTAAGTTTAATATGTTTAATGAAGTGATAGGTAATATATCAGAAAAAGACAAGATATTATAATAGCATAGTAAATGTTTCAATGAAATGACTGAATGTTCCAGAATGTTAGATTATTACTCATATGATAAACATGACATAATGTGGAATGACTAATGTATTTAATATGGAATCTATAATTCATATTTTAGTTTAAACACATTATAAGATGTATATGTACCAAAATAAGTAATGTGACAATGATAATAAAAGATTAGCAGGTATTTATGAGGTTTTTTTTTTGCTATTGGTAGGTTTCACTATGTGATGAGTATTGTTACAATGGATGTCATAGAGTTCATATTCAGTTGATTTACATAACAATTAAAAGTTAAGGACTGGTACTATATTTTAAATGTTGAAATAAATGTTATATTATATTGAAGTCTGTCTTTGAAAACTGAGAAATATAATTTGAGTGTGCTTTATCTGCTAGTATATATTGATATTTAGTTTATTCTTAGAAGTGGTAGCAATTAATTGAAATTGGGTAGTGCTATGGAAATGGTTGTGAGTGGTTTGCATGATAACTTCATCAAAACAGATTATTTTTATTCCATGTTAGGTGGTGTGAATACTTTTTATAATTAATCTGTTAGTAGTTAGTTTAATTAACTTGTCTATAATGATATTTCTTAAAATTGGTGTAGGTACTTGATTGTAAACTATAACATAGTTTTTTTTTCTAAATTACTTGTCTTTAAGGGTGTCAGTATACAAACGTATTTCATTAAATATTCATGGTCTTAATAACCCTATTAAGAGAGGTAGTTTAATCAAATATCTAAAAGTAAATGAAGTTCACATTTTTTTTACAAGAAACACATTTGTTAACTAAGGACTTAGACTGTTATTTAATGATTATTCTGTCCTTGTTGGCTCACATTTTAGTTCAAAAAGGAGAGGCACTCTTATACATTAGAAAGTCATCAGTTATGCCCAAAGTGACTGATACTTATTCTGATAAGAATGGTATGCTGAGATTGGTAGTAGTTGAAATTAATAAAAAAATGTCATACATTTCTCAATGTGTATTGGAGTCCTGGAAGTTTTTCTAGGGGCCTAAAATATTTAGATATCATAGCATTATAGTCAAAAAGGGAAATTTTATTGACTGGTTATTTTAATTGTATTTTATCAGGAAAAAATACTATTAAGGATAAGAAACCTAGAATATCTGCACCTGCTAGACATTCAGGCCACTTCTTAAATACAATGAACTTAAGATATATATATATATATATATATATATATATATATATATATATATATATATATATGATTGAAAATTTCCAAAATCCCTTAGCTATACACACTGCTCATTAAGATATGGCACACAAACAAACATAGACCAAGTTTTTACTTCTAGCAGGTTATATTCTAAAATTGATGAAGTACTAATTAACTTTAATATCACTTTGAAACCTAATGATTTAGTTTTTGTCTGCGAATTCCTGCTTATTTTACTAAAATTAAATGATTTAAGGAATGTTTTTCAAATGAATTAAATAATTTTATGGAGATTAATAATAATGGTGATGTTACTCATTATATTTATTCAAATATGGTCATTTTTATCTAGCTCCTTCAAAATATTAAAAGGAACAAAACAAGGATATCCTTTGTCTCCTTTGTTGTTTGCTTTGTCAATAGACACTTTTGCTAATTTTATTAGATCTAACACAAAGAAAAAAGGGTTTTCCATAGATGATATTTATACTTCCAAAATTCAGTCATTTGCTGATGATATCTTGCTAACAAGTGTTGCCATTGAATCTTTATTCGAATATATAGTTAAGTCAATAAAAGTTTTTAAAATAATTAATGTTTAGGTTTTAATCATATTAAAACAATACCTTTGCTTATTAAAAATAAATACTTTTCTTTTAAAAAATGGCAAGGAATTTAATTGGGAGAATATGCAAATTAAATATCTGGGAATTAATATAATATCTAGTTGGAAAGATTTGGTTTTGATAAATTATAAAAAATTAATTGATATACTACTAAAACTATTTAATAACTGGAATAATATTTTTTTACAATGGAAGACAGGCTTGCATTGATCAAAATGATAATCCTACTGAAAATTCTAGTTTATGTACAGTCATTGATTATGCTTCCATCCAAAAGATTTTAAAATATTTAAACTCTATTTTGCTTAAATTCTTGTGGTGTCCCCCAAACCCAAGAATATCTTTTGACTGGCATGTAAAAAGTTGAGAAGAAGGTGATTTTGTTTTTTCAAATATTAAATTTTATGCTAAGTCTGCTATCATAAATATAGTAAATCACTGGCTAAATTCTTTGTATGTTTCACACTGGAAATGTTTACATGAAACAATCTTATTTTCAAACAATAAGTTTGAAATAGATACTAATTTGCAATCTAATGTTAACAGAGTATATTGGGTCCTAGAGGAGTTTTGTATGCACAGTAGAAATAATTATATTTCTATAGCTTTGTTAACTATATCATGACTACATTCAAGAGCATTATGAGAACTAATTATTTTGTCAAAGAATTGTTAATTTTTTATTAATTTTAATATTTCCTATTTAAAATGTTGGTAGCAAATTCTAAATTGTAAAAAATTACATTCAGCTGATTACTTTTTGGCCAGATATAGTATAGGGAAAACAGGAAATTAGTTGGCTAAGTATACAAATCTTCAAGGGGTTTACTAATAATAAGGGGTGTATTCATAATATTTATAATATTAATTTATTAATATTAATCATAAAATAAAAGTATCTTTAAATATGACTACAAATGCCACCCAAAAACCCTTAGAATTTTTTTTAGTATTAATATTGATATTTAAGAATGAACTTACAGTCTTTGGTTCTTCATATTGGAATTATTCAACAAAAGTTAACAATGCAGTTTTTCAGATAAAAATTTAAAAAAATCTTTAAAATCTGTAGGAAAATCTACTTCACTTTATTGGAAAATTTATTGTGGGAAGTACTTGCATAAAAACTTTTTAACTCTTCATAAGGATGCTTTAATTTATAAAACAGAGAAAATAAAATGTTGGAGAGGTGATGAAATTCTGGATGCAAATTGGCTTGATATGGTTATAGAATATAAAATGGTTGTTCCCTACTGGTTAGAGTTTAGAAACTTTGCTAAAGCATTATGGTTGAATAATTGTATTATTAAAAATTCCTTGATTATATTTGATGCTCCAATCCAAGATTCCATACCAAAAACACAAGTGCCTCTCCTTTGGTCCATACTGGATATTGCAAGGAAAATTATTACAAAGAATTGGAAAATACCCTCTCTTTTAGTGAATTTGTTTAGCAAAGACTGTATGTAACAAAGAATTGCAACCCATTAGTATGAGAACATCAAATGTCACAAATCAATATTTATCATGGCAAAAACTCAATGGCGTATTAGAAAAGTATTAATGGTTTTGTTTAATATAAACTTTTGCTATGGACCTTGTACATAGTTCTTTGATGGTTATGTTTTGTTAAATATTATATTTTGTTTTCATTTTGTTTTTTAAATTTAATAAAAAGATTAAAAAAATACATGCCATGAGATCTGGAATCCTGAGGAATCTGTTTGCTGAAACAGTAGTCTAACTAGAAAAACCCAGGAATAGAATTAGATACAGATGTACTTTATCCTGTGAGTAAAATGCTCATTGAACTGAGATGTCCTAGAGATAAATCAGGCAATCATTAATATGAGAATCAGTCAAACAAGACATCTATAAATTATGATGGAATTACAGTCTGTCTATGAGATCCCTTACCCAAGTGAGAGATTCCTGACACTTTTCAAAACATTTTGCATAGAAAGGCCAGCCATCTTAATAAGGAAAATGTAAACACTTTGCAGCCATCTGTAGGCTATCACAGGAGCTAGACACTTTTTATATATCCTTATATCTATGAATATACCCAACAGTAATGCAGAATAACTGATAATGTGATTCAGACTTAAGATTACCAAAAAACTCAAAAGGAAATTAAGGATAACATTTATCTCTTACAAGAAGAGGAAGGAGTGTTCTAATACTTCTCATAATAGTATATTTTGCATGACATGTGGGAAGAGTTAAGTCTGGTGAATGAGGGGGTAATCCTTCAAAAATGATGGTAACCTTGATGGATTTAGAACTTGCCATGTTGGAAGGGGAAGTATTTTAAATTGTCATACAGACTTGTAAGACTGTCTTTAGTTCAGAGGGATTTGCTACTTTTTTGTAAACCTCATACCATAGATCTTTAAACATTTGGTTACCAGCAGCTTGCTGGGACAATTTATTTAGTCTTAAAAAGGATGTACATGGAGAAGAAATACATCTTTTGGCCATCTTAGAGAAAGAAGGCTGAAAAACTGAGACCCCATGAATCAGCATAAATCTCTCACCACAATTTATAATGACCTCTGAAGCAGATCATCCGAAACCAACTCTTAGCCCCAGCAAGAATTCAAAACTGCATTACTAACATCTTTTGGAATGTTTTCTTAACACCTTGATTAAATTATCACTTAAGACATGGTTAAACATACATTAACATCTTATATGCATTTTTTTCCATTTTCATGCATTACACATATTTTCTTTGCTACTATCATCAGTCCAACCTAATGGAAGAAATCAATTAATTCCTGCCTTCTCTTAAACCTCAGCCCTCCTCTTCCTTTTCCTGAACATTTTTGGCATGTATTGTATCCACTATTTTCATTTGCATCTGTGTAATTTGCTCCTTTCCTTTTTTAAAGATCCCTTATATAGTTCTATTTTCTCTTTTATTATGTTCAATACCTCAAGTCCAGTTTGTGCAGACTTTGATTTCCATTTTCTAGCAATTGCTTTAAACTTAATAAGGCCTTACTATGTCTAGGCAATTCAGTTCATATGTTCCAGCTCAAAGGAATTATTTCCTTACTCACAGCCATTTGCTCACCCAATATTTGCAGTAGAGTACTCTATAGTTAATTTTTAAAAATCGGCCAACTCATTAGATTCCCAAAATATATGTTCCCTCTTTCTCATCCATCACACCTACAACATTTAGTATCTACCTGAGTAAAAAGAATTTGAAGTCTGCTTGGTGTATAAAGATACCTTGGGAAACACTAAGCAAAAATCCTAAACCTTCTGGACTTTGTTGCATACTTGGGGAACATTCATATGTCCCCCATTGTTATTTTGTAAATTGCTTTTCCAGTCTCTCTTCTCCATCATTTTTTTTTAATTCTTCTGATTGATTCTTACAGTTTTCCTGCAATATTTAAATGCATTGTGATGATATGAGATAGTGCCATCTGTGCCAGGCAAAGTAGGGCAGTGCATGTGTAACATATGCTAGCATACCTAGCTGAAGTCTTGTAAATAATTTTATGTCATTTGACTATCACATTGATTTGTACAGATGCTTGTGCTAATAATGTATTTGCCAAATTGTTTATGTTAAAAATGCATCGACAGTGGGTCCTGCTAGACAGAAAAGAGATCTACATATATTTCAGACAGTAGTATTATAACTGATTAAATGTATATGTTTCAACAGAGAATTCTGGATGGGAGGAGGATAATCTTACTCCAGCTGAGTTTGAAAAATAGGTTGAAAGTAAATGAGTTGGTTTAGGCCATAAAGATTTTATCTTACAGGTCTGATTGCAGCAGAGAAAAATGTCCAGGAAAAACCTGGATTAGGAATCATACAGTGAAATAATGCTACCCAGGAAGGGTGGAATTTTTAAAATTGTTTTATAGCTTTCAGATGCTAAAAACAGATATTAGCAAAGGTCTGGGTGTGTATTGTACCAAAATCAGGTGACCAGATGTGGTATCATTCTATAACCAGCACTGAAATTATTTTTTAAATATTAGTGAGCAATATGACAGAACTCTTGCAGCAGCACTTTGTTTCAAGGAACCTTACAGGAAAGATCTCACACAGATATCTCACACAACCACACACATCATCTTGCCTTGGTGTAGTAAGCAACTCAGCTCAGCATGTTGCCTATTAGTAGTAAGTAACTTAACTATAGAACATAAAATTCTTTAGTCGGTCAGGAAAATGTAGTGAGATTAGTTAAGTATTGTTTTTCTGTATCTGTATCTGTGTGAATCTATCAAACTGTGTTATTTTTATCTCCTGTGATTGAATCTCTGGTGTTTATTGTAACAAGATATTCAGAATTCTCATGTTTTCTATTTTATTATTTATTATTAAATATTCCTATACCTTTCATTGTGGCTGGTCTTTTAACATCTTAAGAGTACTTATGCTTATTTTCGTGACACTGTGGCCACTCCTGAAAGCCTTTCTGCATTGATCAAACTCTACCATTTATATTACTATAATTGGGGGGGGGGGGTTCAATATCAGAAGACTGAAGAGGCGTTTAATCGAACACCTCTTCTGTGACACATAAAGAGTAAATGCACTAAAGAGTGAACACTCAAAACAGGGATTTCTTTCCCTGGGAAAGTAATCGCTTGGCCATCCCCATTTGTTTGCCCCTTTCCCCACTGTAGTGCAATCTTGGAGTTGGTATATTTAGTTAGGGGGGTGTGGGGGGACAGCCCCCCACATTAGGGGGTGTGGGGAGCAAAGCCCCCCACATTGTTATGTTTGAAAGTGTGTGTTTGTGTTTGTGCTACCGATTTCTTTCCCAGGGAAAGAAATTTGTGTTTTGAGCATTTGCACTTTAGTGTGTTTGCTCTTTATATGTCATCAAAGAGGTGTTTGATTAAATGCCTCTTCGGTCTTCTGATATAGACCTTAATTGGGTACCCTTCTAAAAGCCTTAGAGTAGCTGATTGGTGGCAGCATAATTACCTTATATTCTGGACAGAGGGGGCTCTGTGCCAACCTTTTCCAGGTGTGTGTGAAAAATCAAATATCCAACAGTGTGTGTCAGCTACTTGGAACAGGGGCAGAGAGCTCCAAAGTGGTCAATGTGGAGTCTTGTTTGGGGTCTGGAGAGAGAGAGAGAGAGAGCAAGAGAGAGTCCAGCCCCAGGTCTGGAGTGTGCTCCCTGTGTGCTCTTAAGTCATCATCTTCTTTCGGCTGTTCCCATTAGGGGTCGCCACAGCAGATCACCTGTTTCCATTTCTTCCTGTCCTCTGCATCTTGCTCTGTCACACCAACCACCTGCATGTCCTCTCTCACCACATCTGTAAACCTTATCTTAGGCCTTCCTCTTTTCCTGTTACCTGGTAGCTTCATCCTAAGCATCCTTTTCCCAATATACTCAGCATCCCTCCTCAGCACATGTCCAAACCAACGTAATCATGCCTCTCTGGCTTTGTCTCCAAACCTTCCAAACTGGGCTGACCATCTAATATACTTATTCCTAATCCTGTCCCCGCCTCATCACATCCAGTGCAAATCTTAACATCTTTAATTCTGCCACATCCAGCTCAAACTCCTGCCTTTTTGTCAATGCCACTGTCTCCAACCCATATAACATAGCTGGTCTCACTACCCTCTTGCAGACCTTCCCTTTCACTCTTACAGGTACTCATCTGTCACAAATCACTCCTGACACTCTTCTCCACCCACTCCATCCTGCCTGTACTCTCTTCTTCACCTCTCTTCCACACTCACCGTTACTCTGAACTATTGACCCCAAGTATTTAAACTCATCCACCTTTGCCACCTCTACTCCTTGCATCCTCACCATTCCTCTATCCTCCCTCTCATTCACACACATATATTCTGTTCTACTCCTACTGACCTTCATTCCTCTTCTCTCTAGAGCATATCTCCATCTCTCCAGGGTCTCCTCCACCTGTTCCCTACTCTCACTACAGATCACAATGTCATCTGCAAACATCATACTCCACGGGGACTCCTGTCTGATCTCGTCTGTCAACCTGTCCATCACCATTGCAAATAAGAAAAGGCTCAGAGCTGATCCTTGATGTAACCCCACCTCCACCTTAAATGCATCCGTCACTCCCACCGCAGACCTCACCACTGTCACACTACCCTTGTACATATCCTGTACCAGTCTTACATACTTCTCTGACACTCCTGACTTCCTCATACAATACCACAACTCCTCTCTAGGCACCTTGTCATATGCTTTCTCTAAGTCTACAAAAACACAATGCAACTCCTTCTGACATTCTCTGTACTTTTCAATCAACACTCTCACAGCAAACATTGCATCTGTAGTGCTCTTTTCCAGCATGAAACCATACTGCTTATCACTAATCATCACGTCCCTTCTTAACCTTGCTTCCACTACTCTTTCCCACAACTTCATGCTGTGACTGATCAATTTAATCTCTCTGTAGTTACTACAGCTCTGCACATCACCCTTATTCTTAAAAATCGGTACCAAAACACTTTTTCTCCATTCCTCAGGCATCCCCTCACTTTCCAAGATTTCATTCAACAATCTGGTTAAAAACTCCACTGCCATTTCACCTAAACACCTCCATGCTTCCACAGGTATGTCATCTGGGCCAACAGCCTTTCCATTCTTCATTCTCTTCATAGCTATCCTTACTTCCTCCTTGCTAATTCATTGTATTCATGATTCACTATCCCTACATCATCCAACCTTCTCTCCCTCTCATTCTCTTCATTCATCAACCCCTCAAAGTACTCTTTCCATCTCCTCAACACACTCTCCTCGCTTGTGAGTATGTTTCCCTCATTATCCTTTATCACCTTTACCTGCCGCACATCTTTCCTAGCTCGGTCCCTCTGTCTAGCCAATTGGTACAGGTCCTTTTCTCCCTCCTTAGTGTCCAACCTTTCATACAACTCTTTATATGCCTTATCCTTAGCCTTTGCCACCTCTCTCTTTGCCATGCACCTCATCTCCTTATACTCCTGTCTACTTTCTTCATCTCTCTGACGATCCCACTTCTTCTTTGCCAACCTCTTTCTCTGTATACTCTCCTGTACTTCCTCATTCCACCACCATGTCTCCTTGTCACCCTTCCTCTGTCCAGATGTGATACCAAGCACCTTTCTAGCCGTCTCCCTTACTAGCTGTGCTGTAGTTACCCAGCTATTGGTAACTCTTCACTGCCACCCAGTGCCTGTCTTAACTCATCCCTGAACTCCACCTCAGAATTACCCTTTATCAATTTCCACCATTTGATCCTTGGTGCTGCCCTCACACTCCTCCTCCTCCTCATAATCACCAACATCATCCTACAAACCACCATCCTATGCTGCCTAACTACACTTTCTCCAGTCACCACTTTACAGTCTCCAATTTCCTTCAAACTGGCCCTCCTACATAAGATATAATCCACCTGTGTGCATCTTCCTCCACTCTTGTATGTCACCCTATGCTCCTCCCTCTTGTTAAAATATGTATTCACCACAGCCATGTCCATCCTTTTCGCAAAATCCACTACCATTTGACCTTCTACATTCCTTTGTTTAACACCATACCTACCCATCACTTCCTCATCCCCTCTGTTCCCTTCACCAACATGCCCATTGAAATCGGCTCCAATCACAACTATCTCACCCTTGGGTACAGTCATCACCACTTCATCCAATTCACTCCAAAATTTTTCTTTCTCATCCATTGCATACCCAACTTGTGGAGCATATGCACTAACAACATTCATCATTACACCATCAATTTCCAGCTTCATAAACATTACTCTATCTAACACTCCTTTCACTTCCAAAACACTATTAGTATACTGTTCCTTCAGAATAACTCCTACGCCAATTCTCCTTACATCCGCACCATGACAAAACAATTTGAACCCACCTCCGATACACCTAGCCTTACTCCCCTTCCATCTGGTCTCTTGCACACACAATATACTAACCTTCCTTCTGTCCATCATATCAGCTAGCTCTCTCCCTATACCAGTCATACTGCCAACATTCAAAGTTCTGACCCTCACTACCACAATCCTAGCCTTTCTCCTCTCTTCCTGTTTTCAGCCATGTCTTCCGCCTTTTCTCCTCCTTCGGCCAACAGTAGCCCAATTTCCGCCAGCATCCTGTTGGCTAGCAGTAATGGTGGCGGTTGTTGTTAACCCGGGCCTCAACCGATCCGGTATTAAAGTATTAATTGGTGTCTGCATGAAATGATTTGGTGAAGTTTTACACCAGATGCCCTTCCTGATGCAACCCTCCCCATTTATCCGGGCTTGGGACTGGCACAAAGAAATGCACTGGCTTGTGCATCCCCAGTTGCTGGAGTAATATGTGCTCTTAAGTGCATCTGAGAATACTGTGTGTATCCATTTTTGTTCCTAGTGGCCATCCTTCACTGGTATCAGTAATGAGGATTGAGGCTCCTTGATTACTGGCTGAGAGTATGGACTATCACATGCCCTACTAATTATCCCTTTTTCAGCAACAGCTTCTGGTCTTGATTCAACTAAAAACTCTACCAGAGCAGGTTTTTCATTGATTCCCCTATCTCTTTCTCTTTGCCTAGACTCTAATATCAAATTCTTGGTAGGGAAGGCAGTCTTTAGCTTGCAATTGAAATGT
Organism: Protopterus annectens; assembly: GCF_019279795.1. Taxonomy (NCBI): domain Eukaryota; kingdom Metazoa; phylum Chordata; order Ceratodontiformes; family Protopteridae; genus Protopterus; species Protopterus annectens. The sequence goes on from NC_056736.1 coordinate 101,455,188, forward strand.
CTTCTTGGCTTTATCCCACTCTATTACCCTTCCCACTTATGTTATCTGCTCCTAATATCCTGAATCTTTTGCCAGTTTTCTCCAGTAAATTCCAGTCCCATCTTGCCTAATTGCAACCAAGCAAATATTCTCAAAACGGTTTCAGTGGCAAGAGCCCTGAAACTGGCATCTTCAAAACCATAGGTACATTTCACACTTTGAGTATCCATTTAAGACACACAAACAAACAATTACACAAAGCATATTACTCCTCAAAAGAGGAAACAAATGATAAATAGCATTCCTCATATTCTAAAAACAGGCAAATATAAACATATGAGCTTAAAGTGTGAGAATTCTAAAAACAAGTGAAATAGAAGAAACTGCTTTTCCCAAACTTAACAAGAGCTTTCCCATCCTAACCATAAGGTGAGGGAGGAACAGTAATAATTAAATGTTAAGTAGCAGCAGGGTTCAGAAAAGTGGTTGCTGCAGGATCTAATCTAAGATAACTGTATAAAACCTAAACAAATGAGGGACTTAATCAGTATGTTTGCTTTCTAGTGGGAAGCAGAATGGCTGTCAGGCAAGTTACAGGTTGAGTCAAAAACATACTCCAGAGTAAAAAGAAAAGATGAAATAGGAAAAGGTTATGGAAATTCCATTTGTACCAAATTGCAATACTTCCTAAGGGCCTGGGAAACATCATTGTTTTCTCACTGAAACATCTGTTTCATTCTGGAAGTAATTACATAAAAATAGGATCCTTCAAAGGGACTGACCAAAGTCACAATCTCCTCTGAATCTGAATCAGTAATCTCTGGAAACAAAACACAAACTATCCCTTCACAATTATTTTGATCTCTTGAATTTATTCAGAAAATGAAAAATCCCTTTATTTTTTACCAGAAATTTCCATACTGGAAGGATTAAGAGCCTGCACTAAACATTGAACTAAGCCCACCCCACCCCCCCCCAAAAAAAATATTTGTGTCCAGAAAAAACAAGACACAAAAAAATATATTTTTAAGTTTTTGATTCTTTTTGACAGAAATTCCTGAAGAAACAGAACAATCATTGCCAGCAAAAACTTCCATAGTAATGGACACAACTTTCTAGCCAGACAGAAAAGCATTCACTGCCCCTTCTCCCAGGAGTGACAAGAGTGGCTCTCCCTTGTCCATCAAGGACAGCACTCCAACAGCTGCAGAAGATGAGCCTAACTCCCACCACAAGGAGGCTGCCAGCACTACGCCAGTGAGACCCAAGGAAAGACGAGTAGTCCTAGGTACCAGCTTTGGAAACAGCAGCATCACCCATCTGCAGTGGAGCTCAGTTTAGCAGCCTGCTATGGTGCTAAAGAATGAACAACAACTTCCTTCTTTTTGTGGCTGGAAGAAAGAAGAACCGAGCAACAGGTAGGTTGTTCCATGTTTACGCCAAAAAAAGGTGCCTGATTTCTAGCTATAATAGTCGATGAACAGATAAGTTGTAAAAAAAAGTCACTTTTTGCTCATTGAAACACAATAAAAACTCTTTAAACACTTACCCCAGACCCTGAAAGTAAAATAAAGCAACTTTCCCAGAAGAAAAATAATTTAAATTGAGTTTTAACAACTTTTTACCACAAAAGTAAAACAAAAGTGCCCATTTAAAAGTAATTAAAAGTCACATTTTTCCCAGCTTTAAAATTCTTACATTACAGAAAAAAGTACAATTTCTGTCATAAAAAGTGGAAGACCTCCCCCTGAAAGAAACCTACCTTCCCAGTAATCAAGCAATGTTAGCAGACTATCAATTTTCCAAAGCCCGGAGAGGAGTGCTCTGTTCAGCAGCAGGAATGGCCTGAAGGGCTTTGTGGCTAGTTTTGACTTTTAGTCAGCTCAAGCTGACTAATAGTTTGGGCTTGTAGATAGTGCCTTGAAGGCTTTGGAAGCTGGCCATCTGTTGGATCCTTAGCAGAATTCAACCCATATAGCTAAGGCTACTGCAGTAGTGATCAAAAGAAGAACATCACATGTATGCAGGGGAGGACATTGCCCTTATATATTGCCATGTCATCAATGTACATAATATTGGGAAAGTGGCAGAGGTCTGCAGGTAAGAGAACAATACTTTAAAATAGAAATGAACCCTCTGAAATACATTTATATAAAGGGGCTGAAAGTAGATGAAGTAGTTCCTAGTTGAACTTTGAAGTGTCAGTTTGTTGGGAAGAGTTTTAAACACTTTAATGCTTGTTGATTTATTTCTGCTGTTAGTAGGGATGACTGTAGGAAGGCGTGATCAACTAGGTCAAATTTATTAGTGAAATCATTAACAAGGGAGCATGTGACTATGCCCATATTCATTTTCTGCACATAAGAAAGCATGCACAGAGTAATCGTTGTACTTCAACCTGACCAAAACCTATGCTGGTGATATAAAAGATTTACATTTTTAATAAGTTTTTTTTTTCCAATATTTACCCAATAGTTAGAAGAACTGACTTTGGCCTTATGTCTTTGGTTGTTAAGGGGTTGAAGGTATTGATAAAATGTCTGACTATGGCTATTTTCCACTGATTGAATGTAATCCATTTAGTAAACCAGAGGATGCAGATGTATTTGAGGAAATTCAGGATATAACTCTGATATGAAACAACAAACCAAGAGGGAAGGTAATATACTGCAATGGTATAACTGTAGGGTTTTGTCTATAAACACTAATATTTTAAGTTTTTTATGGATTTAATGTAAAGAGGAGAGAGTTATCAATAACCTCTGTTGTAAAGTTAATAAGTACATGAGGTGTAGGAATTGTGTTTGGCAGTGAGAAGAATTCTGACACAACATAAAGGTCTTGAGGGAGTAGGAATACAGTTTCCATTGGAAGTGTCTTTAAGAGGTGTTATTCCTGTTATTTTGTTGACAATATACCAGAATTTTCTGTCTTTGGCTTGAAGTGTGCTTTGACAGTATTTTAGAAACATTATCTTGTATCTCCAGGTGGATTTTGTTTGATGTATACCCTAGTTATATGTTTGATTTTATTGTCAGGAGATACCATGACATTCTTTTGATCACAGTCATAATTTATTTGCTTACAAAGGATTTTAAGTTCCTCAGTAAGGCATTGATTGTTTTTGGGGGTGCTTACCTTGTAGCTGGAAAGTATGTTTTTTTTCCTCAAATATTTTTTTATTTTCAATTAAAATAATGTTTACATAATATTTTTAAATATCATTTTAAACTATATACAATATTTACAATAGCCTGAATTTCAGTTATATACACTGTATGTTATTAAATATAGAATTAACAGATCAGTTATCAGAGATACAATACTGATTATTGCAGAGTGTCCAACAAAGATATAACTTTCTTCCAAGGATTATTTACCAATGGCCTAGGATAAATTTGTAGTTCTTTGAATTTTATTTCCATTGATGCAGTTGTCTTCAGTAAAGTGTAGAATTCTTCCAAGGTCTGGGGTGTATTTGAATTCCACCTTCTGGTAATGCATTTCCTAGATATAGCAAGTATTGTCCATAACAAATACATATTTGTCTTATTCAGATAGGGACCTTCATTTACATTTAGTATAATCAATACTTTAGTTAAGGTAAATGATTCATTAAATAAAGCTTGTAAAAAATGATTGATTCTATTCCAATATGATTTAATTTTATTACATTCATAAAAAATATGAATCCAGTCTGCTTTATTTGACTTTTCACACCTCCAGTAAAAAACATTTGTAGTAGTACTGCTCTTTTTAATTCTATCTGGTATTAAAAATGCTCTATGTAAGTATTTCCAGTTAAATATTTTCCAGTACTGTGTGTTAGAGGGGTAATTAACTGATAGTAAGATGTTAGTTTTAATTTCTTCTGTTAACTGCAATAACTGACCTTTTGTTAAGAACTGCCAGTATGATGGTTTGGGAATTGTTTTATATGTTATTAACTCTTTATATAGATTTGAAATGGAATTTTTTCTTTTCACAACTATTATATATAAATTCATACAAAAAAGTTATTAGATTTGGAATATCTTTAAATGAGGAATTATTAATTAATCTGCATAAATCTTGAGTGTACATTAGAATGCTTTGTATGGTTAATCAGTCCTGTGTTGGAATATTGTAAGCAGTTTTTATCATATGTATATCTAAAAACAATTATTTATTTACACATTGGAACCAGCATAAGAATCCATTTTGTTCCCAGGAGGTTATTGTTTCCCTATATATTTTGTAAGGAAAGTTCTTAGTGATGGTAAATAGGGGTTAAAAGGTCAAACCAAAGTTTTAGATCTATGTTTGCATTGATAAGTTTCCTAAAGGAATTGATGTAATGATTAATCAGTGTTGTTTTAGAAGTTTTGTTATATTATATTGTATAGTTATGTATAGTATGTGCCAGGGTTTGTTTGATTTGTCTACTATTAAACATTTTTTAACAGATTAAATTCATTTGTTAATATAGCCGTTGTTAATTCTTTCCAGTTGGCAAAATAATTTGGGGTTATCCAGTCTATTGTAGTTTTAAGCACAGATGCTTTTATATGTGTTTCTATTTCTGGGAAATTCTATCCTACTTGTTTCCAGGGTCTAATGTGATGATTTAGAGCTGCTCTTTTCTTTTTGGGATACCATAAAAATTTTATTAAACATGAGTTTATTTCTTTAAGAATGCATTTTTCAGGAATTAACTGTATTGCTAATACTACATATAGTATTTTTGGCAATAAGACCATTTTTATTAATTGCAATCTGTCTTCAAAAGTTAATATAATTTTGTTCCACTTTTCTATATATTTATGTTTATTGCTTCAATGATATTTTTATAATCTATTAATATTGTTTCGTTCTCAGTTAGAGCGTCTTCTGTGTGGCGACAAGCGTGAACGGGCCTT
>NC_056736.1:101465064-101510064 GCF_019279795.1 Protopterus annectens
ATTGTATAGCCCCATTGCTTTCTAACACCCCCTTCATCTGCACTTTCACTACTTCATTCATCTCCTGTTTTTATCTTCTCGGTCTTCTTAGTTCTTCCTATCTGTATCTGCGTTTTTCTGAAAATTTTAATTTGCAGTATCCTTAACTTTTCTTCTAGTTCTACTACTTTATTTCTTCTATGCCTATTTAACAACTCCTCTAAGTCATAACTTCTGCTCTCCAAACTTTATTACTACTCCACTACCTTGTACCTAACTACTCCTTTCACATATATTCAGTCCAGTCCCTATTTTTGACATTTCCTGCAATTATCTCATCTATTCCACCCACTTCACTTACCCAGATTCTGTCTTCTCCTACTAAGTTCCCTAATGTGCCATATCCATTTTATTGATATTAATGCATAACCCAACAAACATCTATCACTGTCCTTATCCTATGTACTTCCCTTAGTCTAACTTCAACCAACAAAATCATATTCAGCTTGCTAGCATTTTCTTTTTCATTTTTGTGAGTTTAGTACCCTATAAACCCCCTCCCAGTATCTGTCTCCCATTCTCTTTACCTTTTCAACTGTTCATTGCTCTCATTTAATTCATAACATGACACCCAAACTATGCCGTCTTGCTACATAAACTTTAACATACTGCCCACCGTCCAGTTCTAGCTACTGCTGTATCATCCAACAACAACCCACTATCATCACATCACTAAGATGCCTACCCCCCTCTGTTCTTGCCCTGTGTAGTCCAATCAATTACCGACCACTTAAATTATCTTCTTCCAGTAATTGCCTTCTGTGGAGAAAAGCTCATTAAGCTCAACTTCATTCCATCTCTGTTTAATTTTGCTAAAATTCAATTTCTCTATCAGATTATTTATCTCCCCCTCAGCACATCCCCTGTCAATACCATAAACCTCTCTCCCCCTGCCCCTCCTCTGGAGCAAGGCTGGCCTGGTATTTTGAAGCACCTGCAAGATGCAACAATCCTTTTTCACCAGTAATTATAGATCTCAGCAAGTGTAGGCTATTAACTTGAAAAAGTAGCTCTCTAAATCTACTCCTTGGGCTACCCCCATGCCTAAAGGATTGCAATCTCACCCATCCTACCCCTCTTCTAATACTTCCACATCCCTCTTTTTTAAACTTATTCCATCTCATCTCTTCCAACACCGTACCTCCAAAGGTTTCTCATCCACTGATCCTTAAATACACTCAAGCACCTCACCTCTCCTTAATTAGACTTCTATTCATTACACATCTTATCATCTGGCTTCAGATAAGCAAGTCTCCCTTTCCCCTGGATAGTTGCTCATACAACCCTAGCTAGAATACATTAGCTTGACACCATATTCAAATACGCCTGTTAAAAAAATGTAAGCAGTACTAAATAAAAATTTTTGGTTATAATCACTTATCCATTCAAATGAATATTCTCAGCCAGCTATCTTGTCTTACTTTATTCCACATGCAATTTTTATGCGTCTTCATCAGCATGTCCCATCTCCAATAAAAACCTCATTTAACAGAATCTGTCAGTTTCCTGTCAGTCTCCAACATGAATTTAATAAGTAAAAGTGAAAACAGGCCACATATAAAAATCATGTCATACAAGTCCCCATTGTCCATATCCATCCATTCATCCATCAGTCCAAAACTCCTTTTTCCCATTGTTTGCATACGTGGCCAAAGTGCCATATCTACAGTGACAATCATCTACAGCCAATGTTCCCACTGTTAGATGGCTAACTCTACTGCAGCTGTTCTTCCAAATCACATCATGCACATGCATACGCATTCGCAACTATGACCAATGCATATATTGTATACAAAATAATAACACAATATACAGTTCAGTAGTGATCTTGGATACCTACAAACTCAATCCAAAGGTCGTCTGCTATCAAATTACCAGCATTGTACTCTCACCAGCTTCCTGTCATCCATACCTCTAAATCTTTACCTCACCTTTCTTCCTCTACATCCACTTCCACCAGCTTCTGTGACATGCTCCCTCAGGACCATACTTCATCAATTTCCATCAGGAAGAAAGAAAATTAAATCCGCAGTTGTGCAGTTCAAGTCTCCCTTTGGCAACTGCTATGCACACTAACATTATAAACTGCTGGATGTTGGCTTTATATATCCTTGTGAACATATGGAAGGCTGTGCCTTACCACCCTAGTGATTAAACCAGACTCACCTCATCTTTCATGAGTTTGTTGGTTTAATCCTTTCATTTTCCACCCTATCACTCCAAAGTCACCATTCTGTCTGCTGGCCCAGTCGCATCCTCCTCAGTCCCATTTTCTTGACTGCCACATGGCCTTCTTTGTTAACCCAGGATCCTTGAGATTGAGCTATCCTTTCCCACGTCATTCAGCCCTCTTTCACGTAATCCCTATGTGGCAGCCCCTGCACCACTGGAATGCACCAAATTATTTAAGGTAGAATCTTAATCTCATTCCTCTAACACTCCATATGTTGACGGAGCCATTCATTGTGTAGCACTGCATCCTCATGAACTACCCTTTTGTCCTTTCTTTTCCATAGGCTCCAGTCTAAATTGCCCCTCACCCCTGAGCAGTGTTTTATAGAAATCAATAATTTACTCCATTGACCTGCAGACATGCAGTTTCCCCATCAGCTCAATTACTAATTTAGGGTGAAGTAGTTTTACAGTGTCTCCAGTAGTTGTCATAAATGCCAAATGGCCGTAGACTAACTAGTAGAGGTCTACATTATCTGCCCCACCACATTACAGTTTCTTTAATTAAATAAAAAAATAAATCTGTGAAACATGACCACTATAATCCTCTGTGGGAGCCAACCACTTTGCTCACCGTATACACTTGATTATTCTGTGGGTCTAAGCATGTATTCATTTTGAAATATCTGAACCTTCTGTGCCTTCACTCAAACCTGTAATTCAAGCATTTTCCAGCCTCCCAGATATAGAATTCTGTGTAACTTTAAATGTAGCACTCTCTTTCTCCTGTTGCCTGACTACATTTTCCAGTTTATATAGCCTAAAATCAGGCTACTGTGTCATACTACTCAAATGTTTTCCACCTTATTTCACCATTAGAAGCATCTGTCATGAGGCCCCTGTCCATCATTCATTCTTTTCCAAAAACAAAATGACCACTACAGTTATGATAATTGTAAACTACTTCTTCCTTTAAGAATATAACAGTTCCCTGCATCTGTCTTTTTTATATAATAAAACATATTGCCAGTTACAGAACTAGCACATACCTTTCAGCTGACCAGATTTTGGATGGTTGACTCCTAATTTTTCATCAAATTTTTACTCCATCCCTCATAAAATTGGAAATTATTTTTGATAAGTTCTAATTTAATAGCACCAGCATTAAATAAAAGTGTCCCTGATTTTTTTTATTCCTAACTCTGGAGATAAAAGATGAGAGTTAGAAACAAGCATTTCAAACAACCACTATATCCCCCACAATACTTCCTGTTGTAGTAAATTAATTTCAGTGCTATAAAGTATGGCTTCATCCACATTTCTTCTCCCATTTTGCTGCAGGTTCATTGTGTTTGCATCTGTGTTTTACAGTTTCCAGCTGTATTGTGTTAAACTGACTATATAAATCAGCTGTTCCCATATCAGAATATGCAATATTTACAAATCACATGCCTCTGTGTTTAGATTAGGTCTGAGATTTGTATGTGTTCTATACTATCACTTTCTCCTTCTGATACTCATTGATTGAGTAAAAAAATTTCATATGCTAGCTACTTTCAGAAACAATCAACTGCAAAAAAGAAAAAAATATTGATTATATAACATAAGCCTAAACAAAGCAAAATACTAAATATGGACTATCAAAAGAAAACATTTCGATATTGTAGATTCATAGGTTAATAATGTATTTTTAAGTTTTCTGACATCAATCCTTACAGATGTTATCAAGAGAAATAGAATGACAGAAAGTATTATACTGGAGGAAGAAAATTATGTTATTTAATTTTCATCTCTCAAAAGACATTTCTTTCTTCGACTGCAGCTGTACATGAAATGACTGAACTAAAAATGAACTTCCTGAGTGACTGGTTAGGATTTAGTAAAGCAGTTCCAATTTTTTTCTATATTTTTTTTTAGTTTTTATTTATTTATTTATTTATTTATTTATTTATTTATTGCAGTCAAACAGTAAGACTACCATCAAGGTGATCTACAAAAAGTATCAAACTATAAGTGAGAGTCTAAGATTTACAAAGACTGAAGTAATAATGCTACACTTATTTCCATGTGAAAGAGGATGCATTTCTAAATTTTATGAAAGCAATTCATGCAAGGGTGGTCATTTTTTTATTTGTTTCAGTACGCACTTGGCATTACTTGAATTTTAGCTTAGTGTGTACTAGAGATGAGGGTAGGTTCATACGAGTGACGAGTTTCATTTGAATCTACATTTGCTCTGAATCAGCAAATGTTCTTAATTAGTGTTAATTCTAGGCCTAGAGCCACAGGTATGGATTCAGTGCTTCACTGATATAGTATAAATGCAACTGTATTTATGGCTGTGCCAAAAAGGAAGTCTTGCTTCAACTGACCCAAATACAAGAAGGATAATCAGTGGTGGCACAGTGCTAGTACAGTTTGACCTAAACCTAGTCAACAAAACCTTCTGCTGTGTTGTTTTCTTTGTGGATGGCACTTCAATACATGTACTGTAAGCAGACTACAGGGAACAGTACTACAGTTGTGGATTATCACAGTTACCGCACTGTTTAGAGCTGTTCATAGTCAGTGAAAGGCAAAAATATCATCTAGCCACATAAACTAATAGACCCAGGTCATGATTGTTCTGAAGTATATCAGTAAGGCAGTGAGTAACTGTAACTTACTGAAAAAAATCTCACATCTCAAAGTGGTCATGTGACTATGTTATACTTCAGTAGTATTCTCTAGAAAACAGTCACTGTGTGTGTGTGTGTGTGTGTGTGTGTGTGTGTGTGTGTGTGTGTGTGTGTGTGTGTGTGTTCACATATCTATATTATTTGTGTTGCATTAGTACACCAAAGCTGTTGCTTAGTAAAACCATTCTACCTACAAGCATATGTATTGCAGTCAGTGCTGATACCGAGACAGCTACAACAAATTAAATATTTCCAGGTTGTGGGTCAGGATCTATCAGTTACGTACAGGAGTGTAATATTTCGATAATAATCAGCTTGAGACTATTCTATTTACTCATATAGCTGCATTTAATACAAACATAGCACAAGCAAATAAATGGTGTATGTGTATTAGAAAAATAAATGTTTAAATGTTGCAAACACTGTTCTGAATATTGAAAAAAATAACATTTCTGATATACTGACTACAACTGAAGCATTTTTAGAAATATAATTTCCAAAAATATATACTGCTTGTCACTTATACACTCAATTAAAACAATTATTTTATTAGTTTTATTTTCAGACTGTTTATCAGTTGTAATTACATTTGTTATGCAAATACTTTCACCTGCAGTATAACTGAGATAAACACTTTATATTTTATACAAGTAGTATTTCTCTATAGATGTCAGCAGGTATATAACAGTAATGAGTGAGCTCTCTTCACTTTTGTGAAGGTCATTTCCTGTGTTATTTCACAGCATAAAATTTAAACGCTTTGCAACCCTTTTTCAGAGAAATCCACTTTTCTTTCCTACCTTTATGTATATACTGAAATGTAATGATAGGACATTTGCAGTCCTTTATATCATATAATCCTCCACATTTGACAGCGTTTATATAATTTTCTAAGCAAATGTGACCTGATCATTCAGCTCTGTTGACAATTCCACTGAACTGGCCTTCCAATAAATGAGGCAGGATTATCCAGATGCCACTGCAAACAACAGCATTTTATATGTATTGAGAAATTACCATAATATGTTAAATCTTCCATTCATTAACATACACTCTCCACTTCGAATTTAGAATATAAATTTTCTTTGATCATAGCATGATAGAAAACTGAGTACATCAGTCAAATTTTGATAAATATTTTATTATCCATTTTATACCAAATATCTTTAAAAGGAAGGCACTGAATCTATTATTTCATTTCCATTATTGGTTTCAATTCGTATGTAGAATATGTTTTTAGTTATATAGATGAATGAGACTCAGAATTCCCACCACATGTATAAAAGGGTATACTATAACAAAACAAAATAAAGGCAGAGAGTGTAAGAAACCAAAATCACAAGCAGAACAGAAATATAGGCAAATTATTCCATTGTACTATAATACTGTAATCACTTGCATGTGTTTTCGTTAGTAACATAGGCAGTATGACAATTTAGACAAATCGGTTATTCAGGCTGTTTAATTCTCTACAATATTAAAATGACTCTCAGCTTAAAGTTCATCTTTTGTAAACCAGCGTTATAGATTAAATTATAGAAACAGATTTTTGTCAGTGTGTTAGCTTCTCCATTTAACAACTATACTTCATTTCTTTCTATTTATTTTCAGAACTGCATACCTTGTAATAGCTTTGTGCTCCCTGGTGTTGTACAGAAAATGAAATGTATACCATATCAAAAGGGCCTCTAGAACACACACACACACACACACACACACACACACACACACACACACACACACACACACACACACACACGCACACACACACACATCTATCTATCTATCTGTAATTTAAAACAATAATACAGCTGAAACCACACATCTTATAATTATTACAAACAAATAAAATCAAATGCAGTTTCTTCCAAGAGTCTTGTGGTTTAATTAAAAGAAATGCAAGTAGCTTTTACTGATATTTATTCTGCCATGAACAGTCTATATGGATAGATCTCTCTGGATTCACCTGCCATGAACAATTTCTAATTTCTCCTTCCAGGACTTCCTTCACTATGATTTCTTTTCTTTTCTGGAACTGTTGTTCCAGATACCAACATCTACTTCACAAAAGAGAAGCCCTCTCTGGGCAGTGCACTACTTTCAGTACTCTTTTTATATCACATTATCTAACTCATTAAACAAATCTGTTCTTACTAATACAGCTAGGTATCTTTCCATTCTTAAAGAAATAAGTAAATTAACAGAAACATTAGTCATTTCAAGAAACATGGCAAACTCCATAAGACATAGTTTTAGACATTACTTACAATATCTTTGTAACACTGCTAATGGTTTTATTTACACAACTTTTATACACATTTTAGTTCATGTTTACGCTTTCCAAGTGGTAAGAAGCACCACCGTATGCTGTGATTGATCCACCAGTTTAAGTTGTCAGTTTTGTGCCTATTAGATGGTCTATGTGCCCAAAACAGACCATCCTCTTTGTGGTAGGTGAAACCATGTCAGCACAGTACTTTACTGCTACTGCTTCTGATAAATAACTAATAAGTGACTAATAACATCACTGTTTTTAGATCTTCTGCTAAAACTGTCCAAATGTGGAGGCATTTATCCCAATCCTGGACCTGTTCTCCCAGTAACTTCTCTTCCATCTTCTCCTACAAAACATCTCCTATTTATCACACTAAACGCACGTAGCATCTGCAATAAAGCTACCAAATTTCATGCACTGCTATCTCAATATTCTCCAGATATAATAGCCATAACCAAAACCTGGCTTAAACCTCATATTCTAGACACTGAAATCATTCCTCCAGGTTACAACTTTTAAGAGCTGACAGAACTCATAAAAAAGGTGGAGGGGTAGCTTTAATCTACCTTAACCACTTAACAGTAACTCCTATCTCAAAATGTTTTCCATCCTTCCACAGCGCAGAACTCCTTTTAACAACTCTACAAATAAACCACTGCAAACAACTAACAATTGCAGTGCTATACATCGCACCAGGACAACACATACCAATATTAGAAGACCTACTTGCTTGGACTACTCAGAATCTAACCAATGAAAACCTTATTCTATGTGATACTAACATTAATTGGAATTACCTAATCTCTGATTCCTCAAAAACACACAATAACCAGCAAAGCTCAACCTTAGATTGCATCCTAGTCACAGACCCTCATAAATACAAAGATACCGGTACCCTGCCCAATATCCTAAATGATTACTCACCAGTATACACCTATAGAGCTCAAACCCACAAAAAAAAACACACACACCTATAAATCATCCAGAAATCTAGCTAATTTCAACCAAGAAAAGTTCAATACAATGCTAAAGTCTATCAACTGGACCACTTTAAAAATATTACCTCTGGAAGAAGCTATGAGCCACTTTAACATAGTTTTCTTAGACCTTACCCTTAACAGTCTAGCACCAATCCAAATCAAGAGGGCTAAGCAAAATCAAGAACCCTGGTTATCAAAAGCCACAAAGCATCTGCTACTCTCTACAGACCATTCTTGGAGAGAATGACACAGTAATAAAAATAACAGCACCCATCTCAAATACAAACAGCTACAACATTTAGCCAAAAGGTAAGTAATTGCAGGTAAAAAAACACTTCTGTCAGCAATTACTTAACCAAACAAACCACCTACACAAATTTTGGAAATCCATCTGCACAGACCTTAAGCCTGGAACCCCCATAACCCCTCTCCAGCCCCAGACAAAATCCAGACAAAATAGCCCATCTTTTCAACAACCATCTCATCAGCCTTATAAATCAGCCACAACCTAACACTCTGTCCTGCACATCCGATAATCTGGACCCAATACACACTCTGTCCTGCACACCTGATAATCTGGACCCAATACACACTCTGTCCTGTACATCTGATAATCTGGACCCAATACACACTCTGCCCTGCACATCTGATAATCTGGACCCAATACACACTCTGTCCTGCACATCTGATAATCTGGACCCAATACACACTCTGTCCTGCGCATCTGATAATCTGGACCCAATACACACTCTGACCTGCACATCTGATAATCTGGACCCAATACGCACTCTGTCCTGCACATCTGATAATCTGGACCCAATGCGCACTCTGTTCTGCACATCTGATAATCTGGACCCAATACACACTCTGTCCTGCACATCTGATAATCTGGATACAATACACACTCTGTCCTGCACATCTGATAATCTAGACCCAATACACACTCTGTCCTGCACATCTGATAATCTAGACCCAATACACACACTGTTCTGCACATTTGATAATCTGGACCCAATACACACTCTGTCCTGCACATCTGATAATCTGGACCCAATACACACTCTGTCCTGCACATCTGATAATCTAGACCCAATACACACTCTGTCCTGCACATCTGATAATCTGGACCCAATACACACTCTGTCCTGCACATATGATAATCTGGACCCAATATACACTCTGTCCTGCACATCTGATAATCTAGAGCCAATACACACTCTGTCCTGAACATCTGATAATCTGGACCCAATACACACGCTGTCCTGCACATCTGATAATCTGGACCCAATATACACTCTGTCCTGCACATTTGATTATCTGGACCCAATACACACTATGTCCTGCACATCTGATAATCTAGACCCAATACACACTCTGTCCTGCACATCTGATAATCTGGACCCAATACACACTCTGTCCTGCACATCTGATAATCTGGACCCAATACACACTCTGTCCTACACATCTGATAATCTAGACTCAATATACTTAGTTCAAACTAACCCCCCTACAACCAGTTCTTTCTGTCTTAATACTGTTCCTACCTAACTTGTGTACAAACTTCTTAAAAAGCTGTAACCTTGCTCACTATCTGCCAACAACCTTCCCTCAGAGTACCTAAAACGTGCAGCTGACACAGTAGCATACCCTGTTAGTATTCTCATCAATAAATCTATCACAGAATCCAAATTCCCCAATTTATGGAAGAAATCCATCACAATTCCTCTGCACAAAGGTGGCAGCACCAGTGAGCTCTCTAGCTGCTGACCCATATCTATTCTCTTCCCTCTATCTAAACTTTTAGAAAAATATATTCACAAACAACTAATGAACATCTAAGTGATAAAAATCTCCTTACACCTACTCAACATGGCTTCCAACCAGGACATAGTACCACCACTGCCCTCCTTTCCTTCACAGACATTGTGAAAAAAGCCCTTGGCTGGTCAAATAACGGGAGAACTTCTGTTAGACCTATCAAATACTTTTGACACACTGTCTCATTTGGAGTTACTTCTACAACTATCAACTATTGGATGCTCTCAATCCACCCTTAAATGGTATTCAAGCTATTTAGCAGACAGACAGCAAAGTGCTGGAGGGCAAGGTACCATATCTGAATTCCTAGTCAGTAAAACTAGAGTCCCCCAAGGCTCCATTTTAGGTTGTCTGCTCTTCAATATTTTTATAAATAAACTACATACTGCCCCTCTTCAAAGCACACTTATCCAGTATGCAGACAACTCCACCATCATCACATCCTCTAGCAATATCCAACATCAACAAACTTTATCACAGAATCCCTTTACAATCGAAACTTGGTTATTACTTAATGCAAAGTAAACTAAGCTTATGCTGTTAGCCAATATCACAAGATTTCACCATATACTCCAAGAACAAGACAAAGATAGAAATAGTAACTCATTAAATTATTAGGGATTACCATAGACAGCAGACGTTCCTTCAAACAACACATACTTAGTGCAATAAAAAAAAAATACTTCAAACGTGGCAGATTATATAGACACAAACTTTACTTGGATAAACCCACTAAAAAGGCACTTGTCAACAGCCTTTTGCTCCCATCCCTCCTTTACAGAGCCCCATCTTTACCAACCTCCACCAATCTCTTAAAAACAAACTCCAAACATGCTACCACAAAATTGCCAAATTTGCAACTGGTTTACCATATCATTCACATCACTGTCTAGCTCTTAAGGAATTTAATTGGCTAGAGTTCCAACAATACCTCAATCACACCCAACTAACACTAGTTTACAAACTAATTTACAAACCAGATAGCTGCCCTACACTTCAGGACCTACTACAACCCTACTTCCCACTCTGAAATCTACGATCTACCAACAAACATCTTGTAACCATTGGGAAACCTAATAAAAGAGCTGAACATTGCCCCTACTCCTATGCCATAGCTAGGATGTGGAATGCCCTACCCCAGAAATCATCCTCCTAGACTCATTAAATGCATTCAAAATCTGTCCCGGTACCCAAAACTATAGGCCTCCATAAATAAACGTATAGTTTTTCATATATTTCTCTTATCTTTTTCTTATCTTTTATATTTCCATCCTCCTACTGCCATATCTCTTTCACATCTCCTTATCTTTCATCTGTCTCATCATACCCAGCAAGCTACCTCCTTTTTCTACTCACATCATCCTTCTATTCACACCATGATTCTCTACCTCCAAACAGATATTACAACTTTCCTTACTATACTTCCACCCATATTCTCATCATGATGAACGTACTACCTATAGCTTATATATTATGTGTGTTTTCTTATCTGTTTTCATGTGTGCTTTATATTATTATGTTTGTAGTAACTTTACAATTTTATGTTGTTGTATTAATTAGCCCATTTAATGCATTTTTGTTAAAATTTGCTCTGTGTGTTCATTTTTATATCATAATTGTGGAGCTTTTCTCCCCAGGCCGCCACTGAAAATAGGTTTATGACACAGTGGACTTTCCTAGTTAACAAATGTCAATAAATAAATAAATATTTTGTGGCTAAAAGCACTCTTCAAGGTCAGATCAAAGTGTGCCGTATCAACCCGAACACTGATAGTCCTATTATTCTACTCGTTCTCTGCCATGGACCACATTAAGCCATGCCACTGCAGCCAACACAACTGATGTGGAAAGTTGTTTTGTCATAGCCACTTATCCATTCCATTAGAGGATATCATTCATGAGCCCCGTAACACCCAAAGTATGTGGTTACCATTTTTATATCTCATGACCCTACTACAGCTCATAGTGCTGCAGTCACCAATCACTCTGCCCCCCCAACTACTCCTTTGATCCTCTCTTATATCATATTGAAATTACCTTCAACTTTTCCCTTCCAAATCCCCTTCCAAGTGATGATAACTGTGCCCTGCCCACACCATAGCCTGTGTAGCAAGGGTAAGTATGACCCTGGATATGATAATGCATGCTTCACAGATTCATAGATTACTAGACAAATGAACTGGGAGCCCTTTCTAAGCCTAGTCAAGTTTTCCTGAAAGAAAAATGGCATCCTGTATCCAAATAGGACATTGAGGGCCAGGCATTTATAAGCTACCTCTATTCATAAGGGACATGGGTGCCAGGACCTGTGAAACTTTCCTATTCCCCATTCACTGGTCTAGGTTGCACTTCAATTAGGTATTAAATGAACTCAGCTTTACATGGATGGGAAGGCTGTTCCATAGAAGGTACAGTCTCTGTGACATGTATCTGTCTCTCCAGTATGTTTTTTTTTTTTTAAGTCACAGACAAATTTCAGGTCCCTACACCTTGCATTTCTAGTACTGTTTGACTTACGAATAAGCAAGAGATCCATAAGTGTGGGGTCTGAGGATACTTTGTAAGTCAGGCATAGATCACCTCTAAGGCATCTAGAGGAGACTGAAAAGAGGAAAAAAGGCACTCTGTGTAATGCAGGTTTATTAAGCTTTATAGTCTTTTTGTAAGGAACCTCTAAAGTCACTCTAGTTGCTGCATATGCCTGGTCAGGTACATACTGAAGGAATCATTGTACTCTGTGATTGGTCTGATAAGGGCAGAGTACAGTGGGATAATGACCTCTCTGCACATAGATGCCCTTACTTATCATTTGCACAATACAAAAGGATTTTTTTCACAACTATGGCCACATGGTGTTTGAAGGTAAGGCTATTGTCTATGTGTGTACCCAGATCTATGACCACTGGGTTGACTCTTAGGGGTATATTATCAACATTATTTTTAGCTAGGATAGTTGACTTCCCAAAGGGTACAATTATGCATTTCTTAGCACTGAGGTTAAGACCATAACTTTGGCACCATTAGCTGGTCAAAGATAAGCCTTCTTAAAAAATGCTATTGTCTGCAGGGGAGTCGATGATAACTCCCAGCTTGCAATCATCCACAAACGCAGTAAGCCATAAACCTTCAATATTTACTTCCACTTCAGAGAAATAGATACTAAAAGAGAGGGGGCCTAGTACTGAGCCTGGGGGACTCCTCCAGTGACTGTCCTCTTGGTGGAGATGGCCTCACCTGTTTTGACCTCTTAGGTCCTATCAGTGAGCCAGTTCGCTATCCAGTGGGTGACAAAAGGGTTTATACCTAATTTATTCAGCTTGTCTATAATGCCTGAGAAGGGTATTGTATCAAAAGCCTTGGCCAGGTCGAAGTAAGCTGTGTGCTTAGTCTTGACCTCATCCATTGCTTTGGTAAAGCTTGCAAAGAAGTCCACTAGATTTACTAGACATGACCTTCCTTTAACAAAACTGAACTCTGATGGGTCCAGTGTTTGCATGTTACCTATTTCCTTATTTACCATATCCATGATGATTCTTTCCATGGCCTTACATATGAGGCTAGTGAGACATATGGGCCTGTAGTTACCTGGATTTGTGGTGTGACCTCCTCTGTGCAGAGGAATGATTGTAGCCATCTTCCATTCCTTTGGCATAAAACGTGACTGTAGGCTCCAGGTAAAAAGCGATTCAAGTGGACCAGAGAAGTCATGTTTCATACTATTTAATAAGCCTCCAGAGATGTTATCAGGGCCCACTGATGCAGTGTTTTTGGACTTGGAAAGTACATTGGTAACCTGTTCCCTAGTAATGGTTGAGAGAATTGTGGTATGCAGTATTTCCTTTGGACTATCAGGAGTGGGAGGATTTGAGCTGAACCTGTGAGCCAAAAGGTTGGCAATGGCCTTCAGTTCAGTTTGAGTGACACCATTCACAATAAGTTCTGCACATTGTTGCACATTTCTCTTGAGATCAGAGTCATAACTGTAGAAAACTTTCTGGTTTTCCTTTTCCTGAAGCTATTTTTTTCTTCAAATTTAACCTTTGAAGTATTAATTAACGTTTTAGCTGCCTGTTTAGATTGCCCAGGGGGGGCTTTTATTATGTTGGGCTTTGTTTCACCTACACTTGACCAAGTTTTTTTTGTTGTATAACTGTCTGATACTGTAATTCCACCAGAGTGGCTTGTCTCTTGAGTTTGTGTGATTCTTGAAATGAATGTGCACAAACCACTCTCTACAGCCATCAATATGGCTGAACGGGGATTTTGAAAATAGCTCAGCATGTTCTATGCTGTTTACTGGGTTTAGGGGTGCTTGAAATTTAGCCAAGGTGTCACTTTGTAGAGACAGAGAGAAAGAGGTTAGCCTTGGAATAGTTCCTAAAGGTTCGATTTATTCCTTGCTGTCTCTGCCATGGCCCGTAGTTGTGGACCAGACACCTTCACTTGGTCAGAGCTGCTATGTATGCCTTGACTATGTTACTGCTGCTATATATTTCTGATCTAAGTCTACAATTGCCTTTCTGCTCTCCACACAACTTGCGTACAAGATCCTGCCAACATGCCAACCTTTTTGCTTCATCTACTTATTTCATTCATTCCCTCCAGTACAGCTCTTTTGGGTGTGTACTTTTAACTCCCAGTGGGCGTGGCTTGAACCTTTAAAAAAAATTAATGTTATCACCTTACAGTTTTAACAAATACTCATTGGCAGAGGTCAAATAAAAATACAGTTGTGTTTGCTTTCATTTATGCTTCAAGATAAAATATTATGATACCTTCTATGCAGCAGGGTTTTGTAATTATTAGTGTAAATATGAATAAGCAATATTTCACATCTAGAGGTGCTGTAGGAGGTAACTGCAGAAATGCCTGGAGGTGCACTTGGCTGTAATGAGTTATGCAATGCCAAGTTGTACAGAACTGCACATAGAGCAACAGACTTGCTGCATATTTCAGAACTGCGATGCAGTGTCTCTCTTGATGTACTCTGTACCCATGAACTACCACACAGGTGGTAGTCTACTTAACACTGAAGGTGTGATAAGAGACCTTGGGACACAGGTGGACAGTAGTCTCTCCTTTGATAATCACATCACCACAGGAGTCAGGAAATCCTTCTACATGGCACACCTCATCACAAAAGGTTTCTCATCCAGGAAAAAC
This sequence comes from Protopterus annectens, assembly GCF_019279795.1. Classification (NCBI taxonomy): domain Eukaryota; kingdom Metazoa; phylum Chordata; order Ceratodontiformes; family Protopteridae; genus Protopterus; species Protopterus annectens. The sequence continues at coordinate 101,480,190 of NC_056736.1, forward strand.
AAGGTCATTGTTCCCCTCTACTCATCACTCATTAGACCCATTATGTACAGCGCCCCTTTTGGTATGTACCTCACAAGACATCTACAACAACTGGAAAGGCTGCAGAAATACCTCACAAAGAGGATTACTCATCACTCATTAGACCCATTATGTACAGCGCCCCTTTTGGTATGTACCTCACAAGACATCTACAACAACTGGAAAGGCTGCAGAAATACCTCACAAAGAGGATTACTGCCCTCAAACAGATGCCCTACGCAGACCATCTCAAAAAACTCCAGCTTTACTCAGAGGCGATCTCTGCCTAACATACAAAGCTATGTCAAACCCAGAGCTGTTGGACATGCTCCACTTAAAGAAATCCCAATCCCTCCGAGCGACATGATCTAGGGACCTAAACCTTGTCACCACAATAAATAGAACATGCTGGAGGGATAGATTCCTGTCCCAGAGACTTCCCATCTCTGGAACAAACTACCTGTCTGTATCAAACAAAGCTCCTCATTAGCACTCTTCAAGAAAACTGTTGATGATTGGATGGGAGATAGGAAATTCACCCCGGGGATCACTTCTGTGGCTCTGCTTGACAGGGACATAGGAAAATAATTTTCTTGGGTGGCAATTTGGCTAGGCTTATATAGGCCCTAGGGCCAATAGCCTAGTACCTACCTATGAACCTATGAATTTAGGCAACAGAACTATCCCTTTAGTAGTTTGAATACCATATGAACTACGCAAAGTGTTTCAACAAGTGCTAGATTTCAGGTCATTTCTTGCAAGATGTATTGTCTGGAGGTTGCAGACTGGGTATATAAAACAGGGTTCTATGGCATATCTTTCATTGCCTGCAACACACCATAACACATTATTTATGACCTGATCACTGTCTGCATGGCACCTCTGTGTATAGAAGTGTCTATTTACTCTGTGTATGCACCTGCCAACTTGACGACTCTGTGGAAAACACCATCAAATGAACCTTTGGTATAGGTTGGAGGTGAGCTAGAACTGTCTGGATGATGCACAGGGCATATTATAAACAATGCTTTGAGCATTATAGGACACCTGCCATAGAAGGGAGGGGAATCACTTCTTGTTGAAGTACTGCAGTTTCTCCAGACCAGGTGAAACCTTAATGCATATGTGGTGTAATCAATGGCTCACAAGACTTCAGGAAAATGGGCAATGCCATAAAATGCCTGCAATGTGGTAGATTTCACCTCTGATGTCTTGTAGAAGCAGATCTCCTCTTCAACATGTTCCAGCATAACGTCAAATAACTGGTTCAGGATTTATAAAATTGTGGTCTGCAGTTTCTTTAATTTGTCCAGAGTAAGTCACCAAAAGGTCAGTGTTAGCAAAAATGGTTAACTCTATGCATACCTTTGTATCCAAAGATATGGCAGTACTACATAACCCCTTTAATTAATTAATTAATTTATTTATTTATTGCATTTGTTAACTGGGAAAGTCCACTGGGCCTAAAATGAACCCATTTTCTGTGGAGGTCTGGGGAGAAAAGCTCCACATTTAATTACATACAAGGAAAAGTTGCACACAATATAGAGTATATAAAACAGTCGTAAATAAATAAATAAAGCAATTCCACTTTCGGTCCCATAGTTTGACAAGGTCCCATATTGTCTCAATGTCCACATGGAAAGATTCCACAGAGGTGATATGTCAAGTACATCCTACACCTCCTGCATTAGATGGCTTTGGTGTACAACATTGTAGACACTAACTCTGAGGGCATCCATTAACACATGCTTCTAAGATTTACCTACTGCTGCTGCAAACATTGCTCAACCATGTACACCTCAAGTCTCAGTTTAATAGGTAGGTGTGCACAGTTGTGCAGAACTCCTTTTTATAAATTTCTGAAATGGTCTGGCATTTGAGTTTCATCACTTACATACACCACAAGGGTCATTAGCCATATCATGTTCTACATGCAGTACTGTTCTTGAGGCGTATGAGGTCTTTGAATTGTCCATGTCCTCTTAGTTGCCCTGTACTAATATGTGCTGCAGAATATGATGAACATTTCTGAATAACAGCCTGTCAACTGATGTTTACGCTGCTGTACCGCCCAATCAATTAATTTCTACACACACAACCAGTGAAGCAAAGCAGATCTGCACTTCTGAGAGTGAGCATTCAGAAACTTACTTCCCAAATCTGACTGCCATCCAATTTTTTATTCAGAATGTTAGTAATTTTGGGAAAAGACTGAAATAACTATGGAAATATGTCTGTCTGCAAAATTAGTTTATACAGCAATCAGAGGTTGCTTAGAACAGAGTGCAAGAACAAGCGGTATAATAAAAAAAGTGTCTAAATGGAGTGTTTCAAGAATTTTAGTACAATGTATTTGTTGATATTGGCAAGAGGATTATGCACCATGATGAATTTATAGAGGTTTCCTTCTAAAAATATACAGTCAAAGTTAGTATTTTGTTGAGTACAGAAGAAATACAATAGATAAGAACAGGATAATATTTAGATAAAAGCAAAATGCAGAATTAAAAATGTGGAAAAAAGTAAATGTATACATAAACTGTTGCTCATAAATGAAATATATGTGGAAGCATATATTACAAATTGAAATATTTACATTATTAATCCTTCCCTTCACACTTTTTAGCGGAAAACACAGCTTTGAGTATAGTCAATGTCGCCTGACAAGTAACTAAGATAAGTTACATAGCTTAGGAAACAAGCAAAAGAGGCCAGGTGAAGGGAAACCAAATGATGAAGGAAGCAGAGAAGCAGGATGTAGTAAAAGAACCAGCCTAGTAACAGTTGTCACGGCAAGGCATGAAATATCACACATGAGGTACAGTATGCCCAAGAAAAGCTTAAGACATTGGATTACCTGTGATATCCCAGTGTAATGAATGTTAAAGAAATCTATGGGCTCACCAATGTATACATTTCAATGTATCTTAGTAAATTATTTAGCGTCCAGACAGATAAATATATATATATATATATATATATATATATATATATATATATATATATATATATATATATGGTGCAAGACTGTTGTTGTCAGTGCTTTAGTCTATGGATATGTGTTTTTTAACAACGTTATTACCTAATATGCAGGAGTAAATAACTAAGTAACTACAGCATAACAACAAACAGTGCAGTAAATAAACCAAGTTGGAGGTGAACCAGTTAAATGTTTTTCAAGCCTAAATCAACTGACATAATTAATTACAAGCATTTGCCATAAAGACTATTTATCCAGGGATTTTTTTTTACTCCACATCTGGCAGAAATAACTCCATAATACACATTTCCAGGATTATCTTAAAATTTCTGACTAAAGTATCGATTGTGTTTTAGCTGTTAACTGAATTTAACCTAAACTTCATGTTTGTTTATTAGTTATTAGCAATTATACAATAACTGCCCATTAATATTAAAAAACGAGCATGCTGATTAGCCAGCCCAGTGGAAAAGGTCTGGTCACCCAGACTTCTTTCCGTTCATATATTCCATAACTTTTATTTTATTTTTTTAACAAAGAGTAAAAAAAATCTATAGGCCGGACTCCAGACATACCAGAGAGGCAGCATGGAGGAAATACAAAGTAAATCAGGTATGTTATTTAAAACTAAAGACACAAACTTGATTTTCTTTCCATTTCTTCCATTCTGCCTCTCTCTCCTACCCCTAAAGTAGCCAAAACTTTTTTTTTTTAATAAAAAAAGAAAACAAAACAATCTCCTTCCTTGTTTTAAATTTTTAAATCTCCACTTCGGACAGTCAACCATTTCTAATCTACCTGCCCCTACTTTCTACTACATTATTCCCGTCTGCTGTGGACCCCACCACTCTGAGACCTGTTTAATCCTCCCTCCAGCCTTCGTGGACAGACCTTTCCAAGACTTTCTAAGTGTAGGTGCTATCCTGCAGTGTTCTGTATTTCCTGCACTGTATTGAATTTGTATTCTTTATACTGGCTCCTGCACTGTATTTGTATTGTACTCTTAAATACTGACTCGCACACTCGCTTGGACCTCTTAATTCAATTCAACAGGCATACACATGCTGTTCCTTGGTTTAGTTACCAGAGAGCAGTGTACTTTAAGTAATTTGAACCTTAGCACACCACCGAGCATTTGGGAATTTCTTTTTATCTAAAGGGTACTTACCTACTCAACTGTTGTAACCATAAGTGAACTACACTGTCTAACTACTTTACTTTCTGGACTGCTGTACTGCTTACTGGTCTTGTCAGCCCTGTCTGCTCAGGTACACAGTCCCAAATAATTTGCTTTGTGCTCCATTTCAGTTAGTTTTCCCTGGTACCTACTAAGCCTGATGAACACTAATAGGAAAAGCACTATACGCTCACCTTAGCCTCACTAGCCCAGTGCTGTTTCTGATTGTTTTTCCTTTCAGCATTCCTGCCTCAGTAACAACCAGGCCAGCCCTTCTCTGTTCACCCTCACTTCACTCAGGCTCACTCCGCTCGGGATCACTCCGCTCCCCTACTCTACAACCATTCCCACTCACCCGCACTTCAATTTCCTTTATACCAACCACTCCCCACTTCCTCTCTCACTATCCACCCATCAGCAACTTCCTATCACTAACCACTCCCACCAAACAGCAATCCAATCCCAATCTACACCACCTCCTGCCCTTAACTATAATACTCTAACATGCAACACCTTTGTATCTCCATTACTCTCCTCATACTCTTTTCCACTCTCACTTCCTACCACTCCCACCTTCCCTACTTACTTATATGCTTTCCTACCTCCTATACCCATATTACTCATCAAAATACTTTTTCCTTTATTATATCCCCAACTCTATTCAACCTCTCCACCACGTCATCACAAACTACCTCAACTTCTAATCCTCATACCTACCAACAAATCTAAACCTAAACTACCCAAACTTCTTTTACCTTTTACTACAACTGTTTCTCTCTCTAAATACTTACTCAACTCGGGGGGCATCCACCCCAACCCTGGTCCCTCTCTCACTACTCACAACCAAATCCCCCTCAATCCTCCACACACATCCCCCTCTCCAAACTGCTCTTACCACCCCTGTCCTCATACACAAAACTGATCCTTATCTAATCACCTCTCTATATACTCACTGAGTACTCAAAGCTTAACTAACAAAATCTCTGAATTGCACACCTGGATAGCCCATACCACTCCCCACATCCTCTTCCTATCTGAAACTTGGCTCAAGCCTTACATCACTAATAACAAAGTTCTCCCTCCTGGCTATAATATCTTTCAATCTGTCAGATCCCAGAAAAAGATAGGTGGTATAGCCATCCTCTACTGCAATGGCCTCAGTCTTTCACTCCTTTCCATACCCATCCCTAACTTCTACCCAGCTGAACTTATTATTCTAAACTACCACCTTAATTCTTACAAGAAATTCGCTATTGCCTCCATCTATATCCCCCCAGGGAATAATTTGTCCATCACAGAAGACATTCTATGCTGGTTTTCCCAAAATATACCCTATGAAACCCTCATCTCAAGAGATGTCAACTTGGATTGGTTAAGCTTACTACTGACTCTCCTCAACTCAGTATGAACCTACATGGCTTCCACTAACTGATATCTTCCCCCACCCGCCTTCACAGAAACTCTTTATCCAGCTCCATAATTGACTGGATTCTCACTTACTCCCCACACCAGTGCCATAACCCCACTATCATACCAGACTCCCTTAGTGACTGTGATGCTCGTGCATTGACCCAGCAATCAATGAGTCTCAATCCTCACTACTAACAGCAGTGATGGGCGTCCATTTAGAGAAAGGATAATAACTACACACAGTAAAGTACAATTTCTCTTAAGAGCACACAGAGATCACAGTCAGTCTGGGGCTGGTTTCTCCCTTTGTCTCCAAGTCCCCAATAAAACTCCCCACTGGCACAGCTATAGGGTCTAGATCTCAGCCTAGTGGGCAAGCTAAAACCTCCAGCACCCTCTCTGTCCAACCATTGCTTCGTGTCCCTGCCCAAGTAGTTGACACACACACACACACACACACACACACACACACACACACACACACACACACACACACACACACACACGCACACACCCAATAATATTTATCATCTACCAAAAGGCCCTTATAAAAGGGTGTCCAATTATACTGTGCAATATTATTATCCAAATGGTAAGTGCAGCTGAACAGTCAAGGCTTATTTGGAGTGACTTGGTACAGTATCACTATATACATGCGATGTACTCTTAGAGCTTAAATTATCTACACAAAACAGCCACAGTTGAAAGGTTTAAAAATATTTAATAACACATAATAAAAACACCAGACAATACTTCTTACTACACAGTGCTAATCAAGAGTTCAGAGATCACAGCAAAATGCTTAAAATAATACAGTAAAATAGTTCTAACATCAGCACAGAAAAACAATTAGTCTAATCTTCCTAATTCTTAGCTATTGCTAAGAGAAACACTAAAGTCTAAGCTCCTACTTACATACAGACACAGGGAGAGTGGTGAGTTGGATGTTCTCAAGACAAAATGCTAAAAGCCCTCATTCTTTCTCTCCTTAAATTAATAACACAGTACCACGGATTCATTTCAGATTACATCATTTCTTTCTGGTTCCCAGTCTAACAGAATGTAGAGGTTAATATCCATTTTGATCTTACAGCTGGTCAGGAAGCTAGAGCAATAAAATAAATTATACATGTAAATTCTAGCCATTAACTCTAGCCTCAAAACAATAGGCAGAGTGCCTCCCTCTAGACATCTCGGCTCCGCGGTTTAGATTAAAGAATTTCACAATGCTTGACTTATCAGCTTTGTTACAGCAGAGTGCACTATTGTTACATTTTTAGAGTTCCACATCTAACAGCATTTTCTTCCATTTAAGTGAACAAGCCTGTGGCTTATATTCATATTTACAAATGACAGAACTATCTACAAAATTCTAGCTAGCTAGGCTGGCAGCATTCACCTATATTCACAATGATCACCTCCCCACCTCTGTCCTTAGACACTCTACTCAACCTCCCAAACCACACCTTTACAGAAATTGTTGTAACCTCTCTACCTTTAATATATCCTAATTCAAATCCACTCTTTCCAGTATGGACTGGTCAATCCTTAGACATATCCATTTCAATGAAGCAGTCAGCATATTCAATACTATCTGCCTGAATACCCAAAACTCCCTTGCTCCCTCTAGGAAGATTCAGATTAAATCTAACTATGCTCCCTGACTTTTCAAGGAAACTAGGTCCCTTATGCACAAAAGAGATAGAGCTTGGAAAGCTTGGATCACAAATAAAGAACTACCCCTACTACACAAATATAGACAGCTAAGGAATCTTACAAAGAAGCTAGCAAATAATGACAAAAAGTCCTACTATAACTGTGCTCAGCTCAGCAGTAAATCCAACCCTCAGAAGTTTTGGTCTACTCTGAATAAAATACTCTCTCCTGGCTGTTCCTCAAACCCCTGTCCCTACCCTAATACATCTCCCCAGAAAACTACTACCCTACTCAATAAACACTTTATAGATACAATCCAAACACTCTTACCTTCCAACTGCAGCAGATCCACTCTCCCTACTTCCCACAACCCCCAGACACAAACCCTTTCCCTTTCATCCTTCCCACTTCATACATCAGAAAACTTCTTCTAAAGCTCAAACCCCCAGACACAGACCCTTTCTCCTTTCATCCTTCCCACTTCATACATCAGAAAACTTCTTCTAAAGCTCAAACCCTGCTCTCCCTCAATTGACAACTTACCCCCTTCCTTTCTCAAACCTGCTGCTGAATCCATTGTCTATCCTGTATCTGTACTAATCAATAGTTCAATTCTAGACTCCATTGTTCCCACATTATGGAAGTCTTTCTTCACTATTCCTCTACATAAGGGTGGAAACTCTACAGTCCTTCAAACTACTGACCCATCGCCATCCCATTCCCCCTGTTTAAGATTCTTGAAAAATTCATTCACTCACAGCTTCTTAACTACCTCTTCCAGCATAACGTTCTCACTCCCACTCAGCACGGTTTCCGGCCCACCCACAGCACTAATACAGCCCTATCCTTCACTCATACCATCACTGAGGCCCTAGGTAAGAATAAACTCATATCTTAGCTCTTCCTTGACCTCTCCAAAGCTTTTTATACAGTCTCCCACCCTCTGCTGCTATCCAAACTTGCTAATCTCAATCTATCCTCAACCTCCCTTGCCTGGTTCTCCAGCTACTTTTCCTGTAGACAACAGTCTGTTAAATGGCTCTCATCCTTCTCTCCATTCATTCCTGTTCCAACAGGAGTTCCACAAGGCTCCATCTTAGGTCCCCTTCTGTTTAATGTCTTCACCAATGATCTCTATACTTCTTGCAAACAATCCTCCCTCATCCAATATGCTGGCGACTCAACTACCATATCTGTCTCTAACAATATCACTGAACTCCATACCCTAACCCATCCTAATCCGATAATCTACTTATCCTTAACCTTAAGAAGACAAAACTACTGCCATTTCTCCCCCATTCTCTTACTCACCATAAATCCACCTTTACTATTACATCCTCTAGCAATACAATAATCCATCCTGAAACCCACACAAAACTCCTTGGTGTCAACATTGACAATGAACTCAATTTTAACCTGTACATACTTCAATGAATAAAAAAGACTCACCAAAAACTAGGTTTGCTTTATCGCAACAAAACAATTCTAACCCCTAATGCTAGACTCTCACTAGCACAGGCACTCCTCCTCTCCTCACTTCTGTATGCTGCCCCAGTACTTATTAACATTCATACCACAACCTTGAATAAACTAAAACAAACTTACCATAAGATAACCAGACTTGTTACAAATTCACCATACATTGCACATCACTGCCTCTCCTTTAACTCTCTCCAGTGGCTTGAATTTCCCCAACAACCTCTATTATCACAATTCCAAATGTTACACTCCATTCTTTACAAACCTTCCTCTTGTCCAGCTCTCTCTTCCTTTGCCTCCATATATTGTCCACCTCAGAACCTACACACCTCTAATCAGCAACTACTAGACATCTACCAACCCAAGAAAACCGTAGGTAAACTCCTCTACAAATAATCTGTCACCTGTGCCTGTAACAAACTATCACAAGACGCAAGATCCATCTCCCACCCTCCACGCTTTAAAAAAGAAATCAAACTACTCCTACTGAAGTCCAAAACTTGCCCTTTTCATGCCCCAACCTAAGCTTCCCAAATACACCTTTAATCTACGCCTCCCCTATCTACTATTACCCTACTCTGTGTATATTTACTATACTCTATCTACTATTCTTTTGGTTAGATCTCTATGTAAACATGTATATATATATATGTATATATATATATGTATATATATATATATATATATATATATATATATATATATATATATATATATATATCAATTACTCTGTATAAACTTTATGAAGTTCTTCCTTGTGCATGCATGCCTTTTTTTATTGTGCTATTAGCCGCCTGAAAAACAAGTCTTACTGCAGTAATCTGATTTAAATATGTTAAATATTTTTATTACTGTAAATTGCGGTCATGTTTGGAGCTTTTCTCCTCAGGTCACCACTGAAAATGGGCCCTAAAACCAGATGTATGAACCCGGTTAACAAATGTCAAATGAATAAAAATAAAAATAAATAAAAACAGAGCAACAGAGACTTTCTTTTCTCTGTTTCTTCCTTTTCAAAGCATTGATATATGCATGGGAAAGCAAGCCCCATACGCATGCGCAGTACATCAGAACAAGGCAGCAAGATATCACCAGCCACAGAAGGACAGTATAGAGCTGTTATACAAAGACATTATTTAAGAAAAATAAGTATTTTTTTCTTAAATAATGTCATTGTATAATAGCAATAACCAACTCCGTGGTTGTGGTATATCTAATCACTCAGGCTTCGCCCTCATGATTAAACCACACCAATCATGGATAAATCTTCAATATACCACACTACATCATTGGTTATTGCTTAAATAATTTACGTAGATGGTTAGAAGCATTGTTAAGTTCTTTTGATAATAGGGTCACACTGCATGCTAATGAAACATATTTTAATTTTTCATAATTTCTGGAAGAAGTTCAAACTGCCAAATGCACTGAGCAATGACTTTGTCATTCAAAATGACCCATATAGTTTAAAATTTATGCCAAGGCACTCTCAGTCACAAGTTCAGAAAAAAGAGAAAGCATATAACAATTTCTATGGCATAAAACAAAACCGGAACATGGTAAGATAAAGGGTCTTATGTCTCCAGAATCCTACTGAGGCAGCAAGCAGGTTACTCAGCACCCTGAAGTTGTTATAATAGCAGTGCCCCCTCCCCCCAAAAAAAATCAACTTTCAAATCATCTCTCTGTGTATTAAGTTATCATCTACTGTAAGGATCAGTCAGCATAGCCTGAATTTAGATGAATTTTTCAAACTTATAAATGTCCTTTTCTGCTTTATCGGGTATATGCATTTTTATAGAATATGATCTTTGCTTTAGTCAGGTCTGTTGACTGGCATATCAAAGTAATCTTTCCTGTTCTTCACCTTTAATTTTTCTATTGCTATCATTTCCTTTCTCTTCTCTCTGCCTACCTACTACTTGCTGGCTCATTAGCTTCAGTTCTTTCCCTCCTTAGCCCTCTATTCTTACACTAAAGCTAACGTCCCTTTGCTATGATCCTTGCAGATATATTTTACACTAATGCGTGTTAGTATGTACGCCTGTTATTAAGTCTATTTTACTATGATTGTAATTCTACTGCTTGTTATTCTTACGTGTATTAATATTTTATATGTATTAATTGTATGTAATTAGTGTGGAGCTTTTCTCCCCGGGCCTCCACTGAAAATAGGTTCATTCTAGACCCAGTGAACTTTCCTAGTTAACAAATGCACTAAGTAAATAAATAAATAATAAATAAATAATGGGTCTATATTAATTAATTGAAGGTTCACTTCAGCGAACTGTTATTCATCAAACCCTAACCATTGAACATTCATTTCACCGAATGTTCATATCAGCGAAAAATTTATGTAGGGAAAGGAAACAGTTGGCCAGCAGCACAAATTTGCCCTTTTCCCCACTGTAGTGCAAACTCAGAGTTGTTATACATAGTTGGGGGTGGGGGGTGGAGCCCCCACTTTAGTGAGTTTTACATACCGTGGTCTCTGTTCCATTGTTGTTTAGGCCAAGTGCTTAGTTTCCCTGTTTAGATTTTTTTTTAATGAGAACTTTCACTGAAATGAATGTTCAGTGGCTTGGGTTTGATGAAGAAAGGCTCATGGAACAGAACCTTCAATAAATTATTATAGACTCAAAAGTAGCAATATGAAGAATGATTCCCCCTATGGTAGCTTGCCTATCTCAAACTGACTCTTACCTACTTCTTTAATAGGGGACATGACAAATTTCTGATAGATTCATTTGTGCATTCAAGGTTCACCAGCCCACATACCAAGCAGCACCTGAAGTTCTTACCTTCTTTCATAACAGCTGTGCATGTGGTATAGTTTGAAGTTAATTTGGCTATTCTAATAGAGTCCAGGGCAACCTACACCCTGGGTCCATTTTTCTCCCAATCCATGCTTCAAATGCATACAACCCATATCCTGATACAACTTTTTTCATTTGGAATGAAGTCACGGCTTCTTGTAATCCTAGCAGCAACATTTTGCAATGGGAAGCCCAAATCCTTGGCAAGTTATACCCAGGAAATTGAGTAATATCATTTTGTCAAGTGTAGAGTGCAGAAGCAACATAACCACTCTCTCAGAAGCCATCTCTACAAATGACAGTAGCATTAGCGCACATTAAAATATTGTTTTTCAAGGAATGGTCCCTTCATATTCAGAAAATAAAATTTATAATATTCTATGGCTCGAAGAATTCCCAACCAATAAAAGATGTTGTGAGTCTTCTTTCTTCTATTTTCTCTTCACATTTGTCCTCCCATAATTTGACTTTCCTAAGTGATATACAGTATTCATTGAGAACACTGAAACACTTGTTTTATATCATCTTCACATTTTTTGAGTATTCAGTGAAATATGTCATTGCTAGCATCAAAATGAGAAAAAATGAGTTGCATGCTTAAGAAAACGATTACCTCATGTGTGGTCTTTACATTATCGGTTGCTTTACTTAAGTTATATCCTTCCACTTTGAATGTTAAAATTTAAGTTGTCTGTCCATGAAATCTAAGAGACTTCAGTCTGCATCAAAACTTACTTCAGGTTCAGCATCATTCTGACTTGCATCATTAACTCTGTGGCAGATTGTTAGCCATTCTGACTGCTACTTCTGCTTCAGATCTATTTCAGAAAAAAAAAAATATTTTTGCATAGCCTTTCCAAATATTCTTGGATCTTAAGCTTGTTCCATTAGTAAATACCCAAAAGTTAAATAAAAAATGATATGTTAGCTAATTACAAGACTTGTGATCTCGAGATCATCTGAAGACTAGCATAATTTCAAATTTGCCTAATTTCTTATACCCTCCTATTCTGCAGTCATAGAACAAAGATGCATTGTTAAAGGAATTCTAGGAAATCTAAACTAATAAATGAAAAAAAAAATAAAATTGCAAGAGAAAGAAAGAATTAAATTATATTCTGAGGGTAGGGTGATAAGAATGTACTTAGCATGTCTTTCAGTTTCTTTGCTGAAGAATTCTGGAAAAGCCAAAAATCATAGAGAGACCAAGAGGCCAAAATCATTGCCAGTTTTATAGCAATTATGTCAACCACTTAAAATGAATAGTCTAACAGACTTTATATCAAAATGCATTTTGTGAACAATAAGAAGCATGAAACACAAATGATAATCTTTATTTACTGACTGTAATCCACAGTGATTTACCAAAAAATTAAAAATATTATGACATACAGGACAAAAGTATAAAGCAAAATCAGATACTTTCTGCCCTGAAAATGAACTTTGAAAATACTGGGAACACAGTCAGCACATTGTTTCGGATTCTGAAGAGTTAATGAATTTATAATAATTTACGAAGAAGATGATTGCCATTAATCATTTTTGTAGGTTGGGAGGGTGGCCTAAAGGTTACGGTGTCTGCCTTACAAACGCAAGGTGCAGGGTTTGAGTCTCACAAGGGATAATTGGCTTGGCTTAAAATAGCTCGCAAGAGCAGTTAGCTTATTACTAATCTATGAACCTGTTATAACTAACTTTATCATAACACACATAGTAACTGCTCTACAGAATAGAACTTGTCTACTTTTTTTTGTAATGGAAAGCACAATACAGAAAGCCTAAATAAATGTTGTCACCCCCCACACCCACATTTTGTAATTGTAGAAGTTCCCATGTAGAAGATTTTTTGTGATGGTGGCAAATATTAATTGGCCAAGATGCCAAAATGCCTTTACTTAGCATGGTTTCTACTCACAAAAATCTAAGAATCCTCTTGCAATCCTTGCATCTGTATATCATGAAGAATTTATTTTGAAATTTCAATAGCATAATTACACTGGCTGCATAATTTGATTTTTTTTTTATATTTTTCAGACACTAAAACTTCAGAGCAGTGACAAGATGCAGAAAGGAAAAGAGCCTGCATTAAAATCGGATCACTGACTTTGTCAGTTCCATCATAAGATTATTAATCGATTGCTAATGTGCTTTAGATTGTTTTCTTTTTTCAAACCTCTGATGACCACAAACACTCAGATATCCCACATGCCATTTATTATGACATTAGCTCATTGCATTTAATCCTTTTGTGGGACATCAGCTGAGGATGCTTCCTTGTTGGATTTTGTTCCTAGGGGATGGCAGTATGTTTATATTATTATGATTCACCCACTTTGCCCATTTGCAAGACAATGACCAGCAATAACATAACAGTATTGCTGAGTGTCTGCAACTAAATCATTCCACACAGAAACCTGTCACAATCTTCCTTAATCTACTGTCTGAGCTTTTTCTGATATATTTGATCTCTACGGGTATATCTATTGGTGGGCGAGTTGAAGTTCCCAGTGCATCAAGACCCTGAGATACAAAATGTTGAGTTTCAATATGTCATTGACTACTTTCCATAGGAAATCACAGCACATTTTCTTTCTGTATACTGGTGTGGATTTCTTTTGGTGGGGGGGGGGGTATTTGTCCTTCCTTTTTGTTTATGTGGACATGGAGTGGATATGTATCAATTCAGGAGTTCTGAGTGTTTCTTTTGGAAGTGTGGGATGGGGATTTCACCTTGTTAAAAAAGCTACATGTTTTTGTCCTTGTAATATTTTGGCAATTTGTGTTCAGTGATGTGTTTCCCCAGCTGCTCCCCAAACTGAGAAAAGCTGGTTTCCAGCAGCAAAATCCTTCCCTCTATCCAACCATCTGGTACACAGGTTACACAATGATTACAGATTGCTGCCATTTCAAAAGTAGACCCCCTTCTGTACAAGCAGGCTAGCATAGACATCCCAATTACTTTTAACAGACTATCAGTTTCCTCAGTGCATAAATTGCAAATTGAGTATATTTTATACATAGGCCCAGCTTAGAATTTATGTTATTATCACTGCATTGATAATGTGCTGCCTTCTTAAAGAAAAGATTGTAGGAGATCTTTAATTGTTTCCTGTGCTGTTTGAAGGCAGGCATAAATATTGCCTTCACTAGACCATGCTACTTAAATTAGTATTCAAATGTAAATAAGATTAAACTTCTTATGTATAATTAGTTACATATTCATATAAGTCATTCAGGTGTTTCCCACACTATTGATGATTTTAAAATGGTAGCTGTGATTTCTTCTGAGATCTACATATTTTAATTTTATACTGACTTGCTTTTTCTTGCAGTAGATTATAGATAGGTAGCATAGAAAATTATGCTACTGAAAGCAAGAGTTCACAAAATATGGAAGAATTAAATATGACAATACATTTTGCTTCCTTATGCAGTTGTGTATTGATTCTTATGTTGCCTTGTATGATTACAGCATGATAATTGCTGTAGAGGCAAACAGCTGCTCATTTTTTCATTTGAGGAAAAAGCTAAAAGAAGCAACTCATCTTACTTAATGGAAAAGCTGGGTAAATTAGTTTGACTATTATATACTAATGCTGCTTTATAATATTGATTCACTCTGTGCTTTACTTTGGCCTATATTACTCTATTTTTAGTGTGCATTTGTGTATCATGTTTTTGAGAGCAACAACATTGGGATAATATGTTATGTGCTAAGTCTTTATAAATATATATACATATATTAGTTTTACCAGCAAGTGTCACTGCTAAATGTATGCATTGCAGAATAAAGTGAAATGTAAAAAGTTAACAAATATACTGAAATTATGACTGATAACACAGTCTCTTGTATTCCATTTGGAAAAACTACTTTATAAACTTTCTTATTACTTGCCCAATAGCTGACGTCACTCTAATTTCTGTGTCAGTGTTATAAGCTCTTTGGTGCCACTGACAAAACCCTGAGCAACATTCTTAAATTATTGATAAAATCTTATTATTATTTACTAACAGTTTTAAAAAATTATTAGATAATTGGATGAGCATGCGATGGTATCCTATTCATTAACGGATGTTCTCCAACAGGATATTACTCACAGGTATCAACTAGTGAAAAAACAAATCTGCAGTTTCATGGCAGCATATCAAATCCTTGTGATAGAAGAATGGAAAAAGCAAGCCACCACCATGTTCATTATGCTCAGTTAATGAGCATGAATATAAAATTAAATTGCAAGGAACTAATGAAAGTAACTGTAGTAGCAGCAACAGTTACAAGCACTTGTCATCTCCTTTCTGGTCACTGAATGCTTCTTACCAATCGGAGGATAAAAAAAGCTAATGAAAGAGTAACATTTGGACCTAATGTTTCTCTTCCCCTCATGGTTAAAAAGCATGAAAAATAAATAAATTGAATGCAGATAACAGTAACAGCAGCACTTATAAGAACCTCTGGGTGAGAGTGTGTGCATTGTGTGTTCTTATGTATATAAGAGAATCTGTGAATTTGTGTCACTTTTTGTGTACGTGTGTGAGTATGTCATATTTGTCCGAGTACGTCATATTTGTCTGAGATTCTGTAGACATGTCAGACTGTCTCTCTGCCTGTACATGTGTGTGTGTGTGTGTGTGTGTGTGTGTGTGTGTGTGTGTGTGTGTGTGTGTGTGTGTGTGTGTGTGTGTAAGTGTTTGTGTGTACACATTATTAAATATTTATATAACTTATATTTTGGATGTAAAATACTTCAACAACATTTACATGCCCTACATCAACTTTGAAACATTGTGCAGAGGAAATATTTTGTATCAAATATATAAAAATTGTTCATAGCGATAATAAAACAAATGCAGATAGACTAAATAGAGAGTCTATTATAAAAGCACAATGATACCCTCCAGAGTGGGCATTACAGGAAAAGTAGCAGACCTTCCATGGTAGAGAAAGGTTCTGCTCTCAGTGCTGGACCTCATAACACCCTTGGCAGACCATTTTCCTTAAAATTAGCACATTGGAGGACATAACTGTGCTTAGATAGTAGGTTATCTGCTGAAATGTTTTGCATTTTAGTTCTGTACATTTCTGTAAATATATCAAACAAGCACTCATGTCACAATTTCTTGTCACATTAAAGCATGTATCTGGCTATAAAGGTAATAAAATGATTTTGAGCATTAGAGTATACTAAAATATCAACATAAAGACTGAGTCCACTGACAGTTATCATTGTAACAATTTTTTTTGTGAAAAGAAACTCACAGGGTGACACCACGATAGGCAGAACAAAACACTTTATTCCAGAACGTTGGCGCTTTCGCGTTCAAAAGACCGCTTCTTCAGACATAATAAAACAAACAATAGCTATCTGTTTAAATAGGAGTTATCAGCCTATCACATCATTGCTTCAATTAAGCATATGAATTCATAGTAACTCTTCACATCCCCAGAGCTCTTAATAAAATCTATGTAAAACCTGCATGGACTGACCTCAAGACATCAATATATAACCTAAACAATAAAATAATACATAGTCAAAAATGCATACAAAGCATCTAGTTATTATTCAACGTAGTTAAAAAATGTAATTTAAAACATGCATATGTAGCATCAAGACCTAATGAATCAAAGGTCTGTCAGCTAAAAATGGCGTTAAAGAAACCCTGTCATTCAGACCATGGGCCTTGTCAGCCTGTAGTCTGATAATCCACTTAATTTCCTTTTTCTCTTTATAATTTTTAAAATGACCAAGTCTCATGTTTTTATTAACTAGTTCAATAGCTAGGAAACAAAACTTATGAGACAAATCATTGCATAATACATGGTGTGCCAAGGCGTTAGTCTCATCCTCTTTATTAACAGAGTACAAGTATTCCCTTACTCTCTCTCAAAACGTTATGTTCGTCTTTCCTATATAAAATGACAAACACTTTGTGCAGGTCAGCAAATATACTAGGTTGCGTGTTGTACAATCAGCATAGTGATGAACTCATACTTTATTTGTGTTGTAGGATGGATAAAAATGTCGTTACTTGCCATGTAGATGCAATACCTACGATTTTTACATGGAAATGCCCCTGAATACATTGATTGAACCCTTTTGCTGTCTTCCTTTTCATAACAAAGCAATCTCTTAAGGGATCTGGAATTTTTACAGGTATATTTAGGTCTCAGACCCACCACGTCTGTGATTTTATCATCAGTGGTAAGAATCCTCCAATTCTTAGTGATGACCTCATTAATAGCCCTGCTGTTATTAGAAAAAGGGATGGTAACTCTAACATCATGAGTTCGGTTATACCTTGGGCTATCTTCTGTTGATTCAACATTATTCTTCCGTCTAAAAAGGGGTTTACATCTCCTTTTCCTATGTATAAATCTGTCATCCCTTAAGCAACTACTCTCTTTTTCCTTCTAACCACGCTCTAATAGTTCAGTCTCTAATTTCTTTAAAGTCGTATTACACGTATCATCTGAAGTAGTCAATCTGGATATTCTGAGTCCCTGCCCTTGCACAATGTTTCTATATATGTAGGCAGGGTGCATACTGTCACGATGCAGTATGGGCTTGCACTCATGTGATAAAGGGGGTGGGCTTGTAATCATGGGATAAAGGGGGTGGGCTTGTAATCATAGACATCCATGATTATGATAAAAGGACATATGAAATACTTAGCACTGACACGTATGACAAAGTTACTAGAAATGAGTTGAATATAGCCTATAAGAGAATCTCTACTGCTCTGAATGATATGTTTTTGGAAAATAGAATTACTATTGACATTTATAATTATTTGAACATTATTTCACCCAAAATTCTGACTATATTTGGTTCTCCAAAAATACATAAAGATGTAACCAGTCCACCTTTACGATCTATAGTGGATGGTCTCAACTCCATTACATACTCTTGTGCCAAATTTCTTGATAGTAGATTAAAGAAGTTTTTGGATGGCAGGTACAGATGTGCAAGGATTCCTGGCACTTTCTAAGCTTGATGAATGGTATTGAATATTCTGATCAGGTTTTGTTCTTGAAAGTGGATGTAAAGGATTTGTTTTCTGTCATACCCCAACAGGAGGGTATTCAGATTATAGAGCAGTTTCTATTTGAACAAGCTGTGCCACAATCAGAAATCAATTTATATGTTGATCTGTTTGACATCGTACTTTCCAATAACTTCTTAATATTTAATAACAGCTACTATCTTCAAAAGGTAGGAGTTGCGATGGGGTCACCTTGTGGGACCATTTTCGCCAATTTAGCTATGGAAGGATGCAAAAAGAAATATGTCCTGAGAGGCAATTATGCTGATAACATTATGTTGTATCTCCATTGCCTGGACGATATATTTATCCTATGGAAAGGTTACCAACAATATGTGGAAAAATTTTTAGTATATATTAATACCACAATGCAGTATTTAAAATTTACACATACCATAGATGAGCAAGAAATAAACTATCTGGATATTAACCTTAGTAAGGATAGAATTAACCAAAGATTTATTGCAAAAATGCATAGGAAGCCAATTTATCTAACTCTTTCCTGCATTTACAAGCTCCCATCCTTTATCGAACAAGAAAGCAGTAGTAAAAGGACAATTTATTTATTTTTGAGCGCAGGCATCTCACAGAGATGTTTATAAGTAGGGGTTATCCTGTTAGTTTATTGCATGAAGTTTATACTGAGGTTAGCCTTAAAAGGAATAATGGACATTTTTCACCAATCCTAAATCAACAGGTGAACCAGGTATATACACAAAAGGAAGATAATCATATAGATTATAATGCAAACTTCATTACAACATTTAACATTCATTTTTATGAGATAAAAACAATAATTTTAAAGAACTGGCATTTAATCGAGGTTGAAGCACCTGTTATTAACAAATTTAAGGATGGTGCCAAATGATAGCCAGGAGAGGCACGAATTTAAAAACTCTTCTTGAAATGTGTAAAATAACAAAAAACTACCAAGTAAAAGGCATGAAAAAATGTGGAATGTGGAATTTATGCAAGCATATGTATGAGGGTAAATATGTTCAAATCAATGGTCAGAAATACAATATATATGATAAACTAAATTGTAATTCAAAAGGACTGGTATATGTGGCAATGTGTAAGCACTGTTCAACTTATTGTATAGGGAAGACTACTAGAACCCTAAAAGAAAGAGTATATGAGCACCTATACTCCGTTAGAAAGATGAATTTAACAAATGCACTTGCAAAACACATACAGGAGTCTGGTGAACATAGATTTGAATTTTGTGGTATCCAACAGGTCCATGAGCAACCTGGGGGGCCCATGGATGCTACATTTAGAAAGAGCAGAATTAATCTGGCAACTAAAACTACATTCTTATGTATGGCTAGGTTTGAATGACTACTGTGCAATCAATAGTATACTTAGGCTAAAAGCATTACTTAGGTGAGATAATTTGTAAGCTGGTTTTAATTATTGCTGACCTGTGTTAGGGTAGTGATTTAATAAGTATATTTACTTATATATATCTTTTTATATATATTTTCTATAAAAATAAATATTTTAATTAATCATAATCAACTAGGATGTCTTTAGATTATTTATTAATGAAGGAATTTAGTTAATGTATTTTATGTATGTGTGTTTTGTATATATGCACTTTATGTTTTTAAAATTTAAAATTTTGTTCATGACATCATTTCCTTTCTAGTGTAGGGCAGGCTTATATAATGCTATTTAAGAAGTTCAGTTGTGATTTAACACTGTTTTAGTCTGATGAAGTTTGTTATTTTACAAATGAAAAGTGATTTGCTGTATTTCATTAAATAAGAGTTTTGCTTGCACTCTGGCTGTTTTTTTCTTTGTGATTTCTATAGTTTGTTTTTTTGTTTTTTCGTTTTTACAAGTCTATTTGACCTATATCAAGACCCTATATGACTGAGTACTGGGAGCATGATTGCAGTCTTTCCTGATGGCTAAGATGATTGTGGCCTGTGATTCTTTTTATTAGGAACCTCTGTGGTCTTTTGATTTTTTTTGATAAGTCTAATGAGATCCATGCATATGCATGTGTTATATTCTATAATGCATCTAACCTGGACAGACTATACAGGAACAATGACTGCTTTGGTTTTGGAAGTGATGCCCTAAGTGATTAGTTGTGAAATGTAGAAGGACTTTTGTTGCTACATGGTGATCAAAGGAAAGGGAGCCATCTACCTAGGTGCCCGTGTCACTGATGGCAGACTCTTTGGAGAGTGGGGTGTCATTGATGCAGTTGGTGGTAGCAATTTGTTGCTTTCTGAAGGTGACCCTACTACATTTCTTAGCACTTAATTTGATTCACTTCTCAGTACACCAGATGTTAATGTATGATAGGTTATTTGAAGGGCATTTCTAACATTTAAGTTGACAACTGCACACAATGTGCAATAATCAGCGAACCTAGCCAAAGATCTTTGTTGTCAGTGCTGCAATTCTAGAAATGCATTCTAAAAGGAGTGGGCTCAGTATGAACCCCTGGAGAATGCCACAGGTAACCTTTTCTTTAATGAGGTAGCATCACTGACCCTGACAACATGCATTCTCTCCCTGAGCTAGTTTGCACTCCTTCTTACCAAATAGGAAATTGTGTTTAATGCTAGTAGCTTGTTTACAAGTCCATCACATTTTATGGCATCAAATGCTTTTGCTAGATGCAGGTAAGCAGCAAGAACAGATAACAATTGTCCACGACCTGCAAAACCTTTTCAAAGAAGATGACCTGCCCTTATCAAATCTGAATTGCTGCAATCCAAGCCTGATTAAATTCTTAATGTCCTGGTTTATAATGTCAGTGATGATATTGTCAATGACTTTGCAGACAAGATTAGCAAGGCTAATAGGTCTGTCATTACTGGGTCAGTAGGGACGCCATCCTTATCAAGGAGTTTCACCACTGCAGTGTAACATTCATTGGGAACATAGCCTGTAGCAAATCTTAGGTTGAACAACTTATGAAGGGGGTCAGCAAGGGCCTGCATGACTGTTTATAAAGCAACCTGCCATGTTGCTGGGATCCAGAAAGAAATACTTTTAGTCTTAGAGAACACTTTAATGATATTCCTGGAGAAAAAAGGGAGAACATTTTCAAGCAAACTTGTTAGCCAATATGTTGGGAATGTCATTATGATTTGAATAGGAAGAGCCATTAAAGATGCATTCTGTGAATTGATGTGAGTTATTCCTTAGTTCTCTAGCATAGCTAAACATGGACTCATAATTATCCTAAGCCTCAGAAGCTTGCCTATGTTCATGGGAAGCTTTTCTGATATTAACTCATAACATTCGAGTGACGCCTTCAGGTGCATCTGCAGTTGACTCCTACTGACCCCTCTAGGTGTCAAATATTGCGTGTTCGTATTTGCATCAATAATTCCAAAACCATGCAATGTAAAACGTTTTAAAAGATTTCATCGTAAAGCTTGCACAATTGCAAACTCAACTGCATTAATATTTGACCTCTGCCTAGTACAGGTAAATAAATATTAACTGTTGTTTTTATGATATTGTTATATAGATATAATTTTCACATTTTTATAAATATTTCAACAACCAATTAATACAAACAGAACTACTTAACCTCATTTGGAAGCTCTCAGTTAGATGAATAAAATGCTGCTGACAGTATGTGTGTAACTTGAGCAGTTGCTGAGATATTATAAGTTGTTTACAAAAAATTACAAACATAATAGTTACTGTGTTTACTGTGACTTATAAAATTTAGTTTAACACATAGAATCTAAAGAATAATACCACTATAAAAATAGATTATGATGAAGGGTTTGTCATTTATACTTCTTTCATAACCCCTATGGTTCCAGAGATATGAACATTTGTTTAAAATTAGAGGACATAATTTGATTCTGTCAAACGGCTTGGGCTCCGCCCATTGGAAGTTGCAGTGTAAACTTCCTGGGTTCCATTGGAGTGAATAAGTTAATCGCTGCCTTCAGTTTCTTGATGAGGCATTTTATATTCCTTATGTGATGTGGGTTTCTGGCCTTACAAGGTAATCTAAATAGTTTCTCCTTAATGTCACAAAGTGTGTTAGTATTTACTGACCATCAGGGAGGTTTGTTATTGAATTTGCATCTCCATTTGGTCTTCTTAGGGATAGTCCTAGCATTGCATTTATATAAATTTTGTCATAGATGACTGCTTATCTTGGTTCCATTTTTGAGGTAGCATAAGAACGTTTTGTGAGTTTTGTCAAAGGCAGATCCAGTTTTGGTGAGAGATTCTTTGAACCAGCCCAGGGTATCTGTGCTAATCCCAGCATTAACCAGTGAATTCAGCAGGAAATTATGACCTACCAGATCAAAGCTTTGGTGAGATTAACACAAATAACAGCGACGGCAGGAGTTATAAGGACCTGTGGGTGAGAGTGTGTGCATTGTGTTCCTGTGTATATGAGATTAATGAATTCTGAGACAGCCAAAATACTTTGTTCAGATGTTAGAGGCTGTCATAAGTGGGGGGCTAAAGAACAGCCATAATGCATCATCCTGAATAAAATCCACAATGGCTGGAAAATAGCATGCTGTATGTTGTGATATATTCTATGACCTGCATATAAGCGATTTTAAAATGCCTTACAGAATGTGAGTAGGGCAGATATAGGTCTAAAATCTGTTTTTTTTATTTGTATAACTTAAGAATAGATTTTACTATGGCTTATTCCCTTTGAGCATGTATTGCATTAGTAGTGACTCATAGGTCATTAATTTGTAGTGAGTCCCACCCTGATGGACTTGCTTCATATCTGCAAAACAAACAGCATGGGAATTACCCAGTTTAAAACTTAAACCTTGCCTGTGACATGAATAGGACCTGCTGGAGACAGGTGCAGTATGTGTCCCAGAGAACACCCCATCTGTGGAACAGGCACCCCATCCATATGAGGTAGAGTTGCTTCCTAAGCCAATTCAAGTGTACCTTGGACAACTGGATGGGGAACTGGAAATTTACCCATGGTTTGTCATTTATATCTCTAATGGACATAGGCAGCTTGTAAATGGTTCATTTCACAGGCCCCTGCTTAAAATGTTTCATGTCCCAAGCTCCTGCATATACTACTAAGGGTACCAGGACTTGTCAGACTTTTGAGGCATAACAAGGCTTAAAAAGGCCCCAGTGGTCAATAGCCTAATGCACATTTTTGAACCTATTGACAGAGGGCAAGAAGTAGGTGTTCTTTGCAAAGTATGATAAACCAAGGTAGTAAACAATTTTCTTTAGAAAGCATCAGAGTGAATTTTGTCAATATATTTCTCTATTTACTTGGTTGGAATGGTTAGGAAATAAAATGGGGACATGTACAAAACTTAACAACTCTATAAATAATTTGATCATGGAAAGGAAGAAGACTCTAGATCGCTCAAATGGCCTCACATGCCACATATTTAGGAATAATGCATTCATTAGTTTGTTTATTTATTAATATCTGTAAAAGCCTATTTATGCAGGTGACCAGGTCAGAAACATTTCACAATATAATTAAATACATGACATCTGTGAAACTTAAAAAGATAGCACATCATACCAGAGTAATGTACTGAAAAGTTATAATTACTTAACATGGGATGCAATAGAGCACCAGAAAAAAAATTACATCAAAAGCAATCAACAAGAATAAAGGATTTGTCTTTGTATCTGCTCATCTACCCATATGTTGATTGAGTTGCCAGGACATTATTGGTGGTGAGTGGCCACTGCCAACTTGCCCGTACAGTTGAGAAAGGTGTTGGAGGTATCCCACGACAAGATATCTTCACGGAGAAAGCCCTTGCTTATATGAGGGACTCTGGAGAGGCATATATCCAGGAAGGGCTGGAAGTGCAGACCTATGAAGGCAAGCATTTACAATGGCAGCAGCATAGCTGTTTTTGAAGGATAAGTTATAAGCACTCAGCAAAAATCCTTAAGGACTGGTGGATGACAACCAAAATTCCCAGTCCTTATCTCCCTCTCAATATCCTGTAATGCTAGTGCTTAGGAAAGGATGAAAGCTAGTAGGGCATAGTGACTTGTTGATTATGGAGGCTGAGACAAAGAAAAATAAATCATAATTTCTTTCAGCTTCAGACTAAATGCAAATAGACATTTCTAACCTATTAGCAGTACAGTACACAGTACAGAGTCAGACTCAGCTTATGAAAGACTAGGCATTGTAAAGTGCATATTAGCAAGTAGTAAGCAAGAAGTATATAAGCACATATTGTTTAATACTTCAGTCTTTATTTGTTTTTGCTTTGATATTGCTAAGTTATCCTGCTGTATATAGCAACAGAGATAGTGCTGTGAGCAGTAATGCAAGACTTGATTAGTAGTTTATTGTTTCATTTGTTTTATTTTGATATTATTAAGATATTCCACAGGACTGCTAATTATTACTAAGACTTATAATGGTGTACAAACGTTTTTGTGTTGGCTTGGTCATTTGTGTAAATGCAACATGTTTCTCGGTCAAACAGATACCCTTAAAGGACTGTCAACCTCAAAGAAAACCAACATGGGAATCAGCAATCCTCAAAGCTAACTGGGTGGGTAATGAACAGCACATCAGCATGCTGTGCCATGAGTAACAGAATTTCTCCATTAATAATACTGAGTTATGTCTTGAAGTGAGAAAATGAATGCCAAAATTGGAGCCATTTTCTTTGACCTTAGCAATGTTTATTTCCTTCTTTTCTCATTTCAATAGTAAAACGCCGGGTCTATATTACGTTATACAATACTAATGTATTCGAAAACATAATAGTCAACTCGTAAATGTTGAAGTAGTAAAACTTTGAACATTTATAAAAAATACAAAAACACACCCAAGCAAAGCATTTAAACCACCCTGCACCCCCCACAACCTCCCGCTACTTAAATGTACCAACTCCGAGATCGCCATGCAGTGCAAACAATGGAAAACTTCCATTTCCGCACTGTATGGAGATCTCCATTGAAATGTTCAACGTTGTACGACTTCATCATTTATGGGTCAACTATTACATTTTTGAATACATTAGTATTCGATAATGTAATATAGACCCAAAAACGCCATATGCTGCTTCATAAGATTATAGTAAAATAATATGTGATGTGTCTCCATAATCATAAAATACAAAATCAGCTTCTCCTAAAAATACACTACTGCACACTATTTTTGTCCCCATCTATAGTACTATAGTATTTTTTTGCACAAAGATTAACATCTGAAGGCTGTATTTAATCCTATTGTGTTAATATGCTGTGTTAATTCTACTGGGCTAACGTGCTCTTTGATTGCAATTACATACTTCACCTCCTTGTAAATACAAAGTACAAAATTAAGTTTTTCTCAAGAAAAAAACATCACCACACATGGCTTCTTGTGCCTATTTGTATTACTTCTAATGGGCAAGCAGTAGCATTTGAAGGCTGTATTAATTCTATCACTGCAATGTGCTTGGTGTTACAGAATGCGGTCAAGGTAATACAGATATTGTGCTCTGTGATTGTATATATTAGAGCAGAATCCAAATGCAATGATTGACAGAGAGAGAAAGTGGGGAAAATCTACTATGCCCGCATTCCAGGGTAACACAAAGAAACAGTGTCTTAATTTTAAACAAGACCTTACTTAAAATGTCAAAATACAATAACACTAAATTCAGTTCTTGCCCATCTGTGATACTTTTAATTTTGAACGGAGAATCTTATGGCTGTATAAATTGTATACTGCTACTGTACCCTGTGTTTCTGCACCCTGCTGAAGTAATACATGTAGTGCACTTTAATTCTTATGTGCTCTCAAGAATTTGTCAAATAAACATAAATATTTTTCCTTATACCCACCAGTTGTTTATTGTACTGTACATAGCACAATGTTATGGTGCTGAATTTAGCTCAGCTACAGTAATGTCATAGACTTAAATCAAATCCAAAATGCTGTACGTTGCTTCCCCATAATGAATAGCACATGAAAACAATGCTGTTTTTAATATTACATCTTCTTTTGCTTGCATGAGTAAGCAAGTGCCAATTTCAGACAAGCTGACACTACTCTTACAATGTGTCCACACAAAAAGGCTATGCTCTTGCTTATATGGGTACACCAACTTCCCCATTGCTCAGCTGTTTATTAAGCAAATTACAATGGTATTCCATTGAATTCACAACAGTAGCAGCAGTGCATTTTGTTGTCAACAGCAGCATACTGTATGTTGCTTGTCCAATATAAATAGCATTTGTTAAAGAATGCCAGTTTTATTATGATGTATCCTATATTGTTTTGTTTTTCAGTGCTGGCTTTCATAGCGATATTTCAAATTATAGTTCCATTTAGCCCAATTTAGTTGCCCACATATCTGTGTTATTTTAAGTGTGGACAGAATAGCATCTAAGGCTGTCTTACTTGTATAATACTACTGTGCTCTGTCTTGCTATGTGCTATTAAAGTAATATATGTAGGAAGAGCTATACCTGTTTCCAGTGCTTCTCGGTTTCCAGTATGTTACTTTGTTTGCACAGTCTCCAGTGTAACAGTCTTAACACATGATTCTGCCTTTCAGTATAGAGACCCTCAACCATGAATATATCACAAGTACCAAGATGCTTAACTGTTTATAGTTCTATGCCACGAAAGCTACATTTGTCTGTATCTCCTACTTTCTTATAGACTTTTTTTATTTAAACCAATATGACTATAGTATGTTAGCTGCCATTTTTTTACATTTCATCTCCAGGGTTAAATGTCCATCATCATAGCCATTCATGCATCAAATTCTTATCAATATGTGCTTGTTCCAGCAGTTCTTTGTTCCTGTCATTAAACTTGTACACTATCCAGTTTTCTTTTCTTTTCTGGTCACATTCCTTATATTCATTTTTTTTACACTTTCAATTGCAATCTGCTTTTATCTACTTCTGGTTTAACTTACAAATCGTCTCCTTTGTGAAATGGCAATATATCATTGACTTGTTTAATGCCTCTTAATAATTTCAGCAAAGATGATATCCTGTACTTGCTTTTAATGGTATAGAACTTGCAAAATGTTTGGGTCAAATAATATCAGCCAATATGAATGTAGTGCTATCACTGCTTTACACTGAGAATAATACATATAATCATGGCATGTACTGATTTTTTTATATGATTAAATGACCAAGAAACAGTTTAATATTTTCATGTCCAGCTAAGTTTATTTTTTTGTGACCAGCCAATCACACCAAAGCTATAAATTAGAACAGGAAGAAGAATCTGATTTTTTGCTTGAACTTTATTCCAAGATGTCAAGGCAGTTTTTAAATATTATTTTTAATTTTATAAAATATTCCTTAATGAGATCTCATGTTGTATTGCTGACCCTGCATACTTTCCTGGGTATTTATATAATCCCTTATATTCAAGTTGTTTTATACACATTCCTCTCCCATGTTGATATTTTTATGATGCTTCAGTTTTCTTGCTATAAATGTTGCATTTGCCCATTTGTCAAGACAAACCCTGGGATTCATTAGCAACAGTGTATGCACCAAAGTAAACATGTTAGTGTGATGAGCTGCAGTGCTAATTAACATGCATGCTGTTCATGGCACCTACACAGATGCAAGTTCCATTCTGTGGCCAGCATCAGATGCAAGAACCTTTCTGTGGCCAGCATTAGTGTCCGCAGCCATGAAAAGTTGCTTGCTTGCAGCTGTACACAATGTAAACAAAATAGATTGAATATAGGCAGTGCTCACAAATGTGTATGCACTGCAGCCCACACAGATTTAAGGCAAGTACAAGGACACAATACAGAATGAGGGGAAGTGAAATGGTGGAACTGGTACATATAAATATAAGATAATACATAGCAATGCTGTAGAGGAAAAATTTTTAACGTGAACTCATATCTTGCAGGCAAATGTGATGAAAGTGTATAAGAAGCATTTTGAACATAAAACCTGCAAGACTCGTGTAATGATATTTACTATGAATGCCAGCCAATTCCTCAGATATACATAGAAATAATAATGGACATGCTGATAAAATGTGGATAGGGATATAAAGTAATAAAACAGGGGAGTGTACTTGTGATACACATGTTAACTAAATGGCTTACATGAGATAACTTTTCTCAAGGAAGGAAGATGCATTATGAGGCGAATGCATAGAACGCATTCATAGCATATAAGGATGTATATACAGGGAATTGATGTATGAAAACTGACAACAGTAATGAAGACCAAAAGAATATTATCGCCGTAATGTCAAATAACTCAGAAATGAACATGTAAATGCAAATAAATGACTGTGGCATCAATAAGAAAGGGGTTTCATCACCTACAAGCATGTAGTAAATAGGTAAGTGTTGTATGTTTATGCAAATGATACATGGCAATCTAATAACAAATAACATACATAAGTGACCAATGTCAATGCAGATGTCGTGTCAAGAGTCCAGTGTTGCTGATTTGCAAACATATCTGACATACTGATACTGGGCATGTTCAAATGAATTTACAGGGAACAGTAACAGAACAGCGATCCAACATCAGCACTACAATGGAAAGCACTGTAACAGAGGATCAATCACATCTCATGCTGGTAACCCTGCCTTCCATACAGATAGCCATGTTTATGTAATCACACATCTGCCATTAATCTGTATATTGTGGAGAAAACAATGTCAGAATTAAACACGTCTAGAGGACAGCATGCAATATAGGGCATAATTATCTTGTGAATAGTTAATGCATATCAGCAAGTAATGACCTAAGAAATATTTGCATCGTGACATGTTAGAACACATGCATGAAAAGATATCAGAGAGATGCATAACAATCAGGGGCACCGCAGACATATGCATATCGGTCATGTAAGGAAGAACACTCCCAAAGGTTGAATAGCACTATTATACCATATAAAGTGTACTGACAACCTACATGGTATGACAATGCATGAAAAAGCTGGCCTGTGAGTGTGTGTAAGTCACTGTAGTCTGACAGACAGATGTTACCAGATTCCAACTCCCTGCCTATTATACAAGGCACTCCCTAGATCCCTGTTTTGACTGCCTTTGCCACATCAGATAGCAGTGGAGGCTGTCACAAATAACTGAACTGAATGTGTGTGTCAATACAGGAAGTATGGATATCATATGAATAATCAGAGTTAGTCATAATGTCATACATGAGCTACATGTGTTGCTGTCCAGACAACACTGAGCACTGCAATATGACTTATTGTCTTTGACAAAGAAAGGGTTTTCATCATGTACAGCACACACATTGTCCCAGAACTGAACACCAGTATATATGTGTAGATATGTTATAAATGCCAATATTCAATGCACATGC